>NC_041389.1:161607198-161616498 GCF_002162155.2 Triticum dicoccoides
TGGCGGGAGCCTCATCTTCTTGGCGCTGGGGCCAGCCGACTCCATTTTCCTTGTGGGCGTCGCGCCGAGCTCACGGGTTTGAGCAGAGTAGCCAGAGACGAGCCTAGTGGCAGTGCGAGTGGGGAAGAAGGAGGGCTGGGGATTTCTGTAGGAGTGGAAGAAGAGGAGCAGGCGTTTTCTGTACGAGTGAGGAAGAAGGTGAGCGGGGTTTTCTGGACGAGTGAGGAAGATTGGGGAGCGGGGGGAATTGGGTGGGGAGACGGAAGCGGGAGAGTGAGCTGTTCGTGTTTATAAGGCACGCTGCACTAACTACTCGCTTTTTCCCAAGAACCGCTCTCTCCTTTTGCGTTGCTGCATGACTGGCCATGCATGCAGGATGCATGTGCCCGCCGGCCACTGCATGCACCTGGTTTGTTACTAGGCCTATTTAATAGGGTGGTTATGGAGTAAATTAAGGAGATTTATTTTGTGTGCATCCACCAAATTAGAGAATGCGGTACTGGATGCAGACACTCACATTAAACTAACATTCAGAAGAACAAAAATTCATCATGTCTATGCATCTCAATGATTCACCATACTATAACCAATATACAAAACTGTGAGAAGGTGTGGAAATAAAGAAAATCGGTCGATGCTTCTCTGAGCAAAGGGCCTCCCTGCGCACGCATTAATTTCCTGGGCATGCTTGTTTCTTCTCAATGTTGCGAGCACTTTGAGCATGTTGGCAACTCCACAGCTATCTAGCTGCCTCATCTTGCAATTGATGCTGACACATTTGCAGCAAACCCATGAGGCAATAGAGATGACTCAACATGGGTCCATATTGTGCAGTTCCCCTGATATCCTATTCATTGTCCTGAATGTGAAAATATAGGAAAACAGTAGCTATACTTAAACGGTGTTGCAAAACAGTAGCACATATCAATAGCTCAGCATGACAAAACACGATCATCTGGACGAAGGGTTACTAACCTGCCTGAGGAAGATTACTTATAATTTCATAAGTCCTTGGTTGATTTCCACCTTCGGCTGCACTGCTTGTTTGCTCCTCCAGACATGACAGGATTGTTTCGCACTGCATTCAGCAAGTCAACGTACGAATAAGCTAATTTCATCTTGCGGGTGGTCATTGTACCTAGTTATGAATGTAGGAATACCTAGAGCACCATGAGGTTAGCTGACAGCAGGTAGATGCAGCCACATAAATTTTGTGCGGTGCTACCAAAATTGAGGTTTGTATCCCTTCCCGTTATGAGAATTCTTCTTGAAGTTGGTAGAATGTGATGGCTTGTTCTTTGCATCAAACTTGCCTTTCCCCTAAGATTTGTTCTTGTTGTTTTGGGGCTGGTTGGGCTGGAAGTTGTTCTCGTGTACCATGTGGGCACTAGAAGCTCCCTCGGCGACCCGAGCACGTGTGTCTTTTGCTCTCGCTTTCTCCTCAAAATCAAGAGTGCTAATGAGATCCAAAACAGAAAACTCATGTCTCTTGTTTTTCAGAGAAGTAGAAAAATCATTCCACGAAGGTGGAAGCTTGGCAATGATGGTCCCAGCAACAAATTTGTCCGGCAACACACACTTAAAGTACTCAAGTTCCTTAGAGAGTGATTGTATGTCATGAGTCTGCTGAACAATAGAGCGCTCATCAGTCATCTTGTAGTCACAGAATTGCTCCATGATGTACAACTCGTTGCCAGCGCCCGAGGGCCCAAACATGGCCTCGAGCGCAGCCCACATGTCTTTGCCGCTGTCAAACAACATATACGAATCCACAATGGAATCATCAAGAACACTCAGCAGGGCGGCTTTGAAGAGGGTATCCATGTTCTGAAAAGCTTCCTGCTGTGTAGGATTAAGATCGCCCTCAGGCTTACCCTTAGTGGCGTCATAGCAGCACATGATCTGAAACCAATATACTGCTCTTGTGTGCCACCTTTTATATTGCACCCCCTTAAAAGTAGGCGGCTTCAAAAGCGCAACAAAACAACTCGGAGTAAATTGCCTGTGATCAGGTTTTTGGATTGGATTGTTGAATATATGAGCAATTTAGTATGAGCTTTAATCCGAATCAGCAGTAAATAGATCATGACGACAATTCCAAACATCAAAGTAATGATGCAGACTAAACCAGGAGGACAGAATCACATACTGTACAGCGGGAGTAGAACCAATGTGGTTGATGTTGTCACTCATGTCGTTGATGAAGAGGTTACCCAGGTCTGGGAAGAAGGCTGTCATTGAGGAAGTCGTCGCTGGCAGCAGTCACAGGAGTGTGCTCCCCAAAAACCTGATCGCCCCTCTCCCGTATAGGATCACGAAAGGCGGGGTTCGGAGGACTGCTGTCCCTTCTCGCGGTGCACGCCGGAAGGAGGGCTGGAGAAGAATTGCGTGGCGGCGCTAAGATCTAGAACGGTGCGAAACCATATGATACAGCGACGGCTAGGGTAGAGCATGTCAGGTCAGAGTATAATAGTAGGCCTTGGGCCCCCAAACCCCACGTCCAAGTCAATAATAGCTCCAAAAAAAGTCAATAATAGCCCCACCAAGGTTTGTTTCAAAAAAAACCCGGAGTAATTAAGGCGTCCGTTAGTCCATTTAGTATAAATACAGTATCATTAATAATGGCCCCAGCTTTTGTCTCACAAAGTAGAGTATGTTGGAGTACAACCGGCTACACGTTTACAATCCGCTTCTCTTCTCTCTCCTCTTCTCTCTCCTTCAACTAAGCACAAATACTATATTTAAATCCTTATAGCCTGCTTATGTCATCTAATTATAGTAGTACTTGCTCTAAAAGTTACTATCCACTATGTAGTCTGAAATGCGGGGCGTGCAGCGGGCGGTGCCCTCGGTTGGCGCGCCGCTTCAACGGCGGAAGTAGTGAGAGGTCGCGTCGCCCTGACTTGCCATCAATGTGGAGCGGCGGGCTCAGCTGGCGCCGGGCGGGAAGCGCGCGCGGGAGGGGAGAGGGGTTTTTGTTGGGCCAAGAAGGTGAGAAGCCAACTTGGGATCGGTCCGGACCGGGAAATATCATGTGCTCCCATACTCTGCATATGACACTAGTGTATGTTACTACTCCCTCCTTTCCGGTTTATAGAGATGTTTAGAGTAACATAGTAAGATGTTACAGTACAAGTTACTCCCCACTATGACCAGCTTTGGCCTCTCCCAGTGCTCCACCATGTATAACTGCTAAACCTGCCACGTAGGCATAAAATATGATGTGGCACCAATAAACTAAGCACCTATGCATTGAACACTTGAGTTACTAAGCCATTTAATGCACTTAGCACCTCATCTAAAGAGCATTAATAGTATAGCCAGCTGCTGGCTATAAGCCTACAGCCCATCTCATAGTCAACATGTACTACAAAGTGCCTAGGAGCACGTGCTAGAGCTGGCTCTTCACGAAGAGCCCGCTTACCTTCTCTCTCCTCTTCTCTTTCCTCCAACTAAGCAGAAATATACTACTGTTTATTCCTTATAGCCCGCTGACTCAGCTCTATTGTACTTGCTCTAAGCACATCTAAGCACTTGCTAGCACCCCCTTGACCATGGACCTTGATGGTGTACGTCACCTTGTGCTCATAATTTTCCTCGTCATCATCTGAGTCCTAGAAGATCTCACTCACATCATCATTAGCATGCAGCCGCCTTGATAGACAACGTGCGCAGAAGGAGTAGAGGCGACTGGGGACGCACCACCACCACGTCGTGGGCACTTCGTATGTGCTCGTGTGCGTGCGGTGTGCGTGTTTTTCCATCGGTGCTAGCTCTAAGGCCGAGGCTGCGATCGTCTTCGTCTCCGACTAGTAGTTGAGCAACGATGGCAAAGAGGTGCTGCAAGAGATGCGTATGCGCCGTTGCGTGCGAGCTTCGCCGTAGCACGACGAACCGGACATCGCCGCGGTTGGCGTACGCCTGCATGCAGCCGAGTGTGTGCGCATGCATGTGTTATTCACGTGCATTCTGTGGCCGAGCGTGTGTGCATGCACGTCTTGTGTACGTGCATTGTGTGCTCCATGCTGTGCGCGTATGTGCATGAGTTGGATCGGATGGAGTTAGTGCATTCGCCTTTGTACATATTTTAGAGTGTAGATTCACTCATTTGTTTCGTATGTAGTCCCTTATTGAAATATCTAAAAATACTTGTATTTAGGAACGGAGGGAGTATAAAACATCTTCAACTTAGCATCCTGATGTACCTTTTCTAGTGGTTAGCGAAAAGTTCATGTTCTTTTAGTTGTTTATAGGTGGGCAGGCGGCAAAAAACAGGGGAAAACACGCAAGGTTCCTTGTAGACGCTCCACCGCGAGGTTCCTTGCTCCTCCTCGGTCATCGGGAATCTATGCTCTTCAACTCTTTTCTTTTACGCGAGCTTTGTTCATCCTTTTCCCAACACGCGAGACATCTAGCATCAAGGTGCACGTGTCATGCAAGAAAATGGAGATAATCAGATAAGCAGTGCGTAAGTGAGTCGTGCGAGGGGGGGGGGGAACGGGGGGAAACCCTTTCCGGTAAGTGAGTCGTGCACTTCGATGGCACCTACACAATATTTTTTCTCCTTAATGGCACGTGAATGGCACGTGAATAGTGCACGTACTCAACAATGGAGCACGGGATGGTAGCAATGACATGGTCAGCCCTTTTTTGGAGAGAGTACGTACTACTAGTAAATAACTTTGATGTGTCCCATCAACTCGCAGAACGACGAGAAGCTTGATTACGCCTTCTCCCTCGCCAACGCGTGCGCGGTGGCTCGCAGCACGAGGAGAAACTTTTGCTTACAAGCGGTGGACGTGCAGCAGTTCATTTGGTGTCAGATTGCCAGAATCACTACTGTAGAACCATCGACTTCCGGAAGAGGCGAAGAGCCAAGCGCAAGGTCACCTACTAACCTTAGGCTAGGCATAGTGGGAGTAACATAAGTAGAGGTACCTCCTTTTTTATTCTAGAAACAACCACACACAAATATCAAGGTGCTGGTTACGTAGAACAAATTTCCTGCAGTCCGTGCTCAGCACTCCTCTATCTCTCTTCTCAGCCAGCCAGCGGACGCGCGGAGCCCATCGTCTGTTTGCTCACATGCCGCCCCACATGTCAGTGAAAACGCAAGAGGACCCATTGAACCTGCACATCTTTCACCTCGACGTGCCGGTGATGAAAAACAAATCCAAGAAAGATCTTTGGTGGCTGCTTTTGGAGTTACTCAAGAGTAGTAAGATTTTATTTACAGTTTAACCCAAGATGCACATCTCGTGGCTTCAACTTATCAACTACCACTCTATTTTCTTTCATGACACGACCTGGATGCTGGATGTCCCACGTATCGGCAAAAGGAGGAAGAACCCGACCAGATCTTCGGTTGTGCTCTCGGATTAGACTAGTTGTGCTAACTTAAATTTTTTATTGTGTACTCCCTCCGTTCCAAAATACTTGACTTCCATTTGTCCAAAAATGGATGTGCCTATATACTAAAACATGTCTAGATACATATATATTTTGACAAGTGGGCGTAGAATGGATGCAAGTTTTTGTATTGGGAAGACGAGTAAATCCATATATTGATAGAGCGTTGGAGTTGGCCTTACAAGTGGGACCGCAGTTGAGGAAACCGACTATCGGCAAACCCCCACCTCGCCCGCCGTGCGATGGCTGAGTTAGGGAAACGACGAGTTTGAAGAGATTGCTCTAACATGGACTCCAAGAAATATGGTGTCAGATGGAAGTCATGCTGGTGGCGTGTGCCGTACTCCTGGATGTGAATGCTTGTTCTGGCCCATACCACCCTACTACTCCTACTACTTACTATATAGTACTACTAGTATCGAGGATTCGAGGTGCTGGTTACGTAGTACAATATGGCTACAGTAAAAACACCCGCACGACGCGCGAAGCATGTGAAGCTAGTACAAATAGTGTACTACTATTGTTGATGATTGGCCTCATCCGATAACCTATTGCAATGCACGTACAATTATGTATTCGGAAAATATATTTTTGCCTCGTCGCACCACTCACTCATAGAAGCAACTCGAAAGCCATTCATAAATTTAGTAACTTTATCACAGGCATATCATTTTATTACGTACAACAGGTCATAACGATTCCATGCAAAAACAGTGCCACGAGTGGTGGCAGCAAACACAAGGCCCTCGTATTCAATTGCATCACAGTACTCATCTGTGTACAGAAACTGATTTTTGAGCAATGTCCATCGAGTCAAACCAGCAACGACGGCAACAAGCTTGTCGAAGATAGCAACAACTTCATAGTTGCTATAATTCCAAGAGCGTGTGGGAACTCGAGAAATTGCTATCTTCCGTAGAAGACAGTCACCATGATTGTATTTGAACGTGCGTAGAATACCGGTGTGCTCAACCTCTGGGCAGTCTGCTGAGATTTTTGGAAGTGGAACCCGGTCACGAGTGTACACATTCACAAGTTCCCACTCGCAGTTGGACCCAATGTAAACAACCCAATCTCCATTTGTGCCTGCCCAGGCCTTGCCCTCAAGCGATGGCATCTTAACATCATACGTATCACTATCAAGAGGCATCAACTTGCATAGGGTGAGGCCTCCATGGTGACGGCGCCGGTCTTCAGGGTCGCGATGAAGAAGATAGGGGAGATCAAACCGTTCCTTGACTATTGGGTTCCTTGTAATGATGTTATTAGTTGAGTCAAGAATGGGCTTGAACGAACCTGCCATGCTAGCCGAGGTGATGACATCGCACCGATCAATGAGTTCCTCCACCACATCATCTTTCAGATCGGGACAAGAATAACGGGGTCGTTTCTGTCCTGTACCCTCCATGGAGAAGATGATCGAACAAATGCAGAAGAAAGCGTGAAGGGCTGAAGGAAAATGGAGGAGGGAGAGGAAGAGCGTGCGACAGTAGTTCCAAATCGAGAGGGAAAGGCGAAGCGTCGGTGGATGGTTGCCAGTTTGCCATGGTTCACGAAGGGGTGCCCCGGCCTACACGTCGGTTCGGAAATACTCCTACTACTCGCCGTCGTCTCACTGATATGTTGGAACGGTACCACATGTCAACGAAACATGGTGTGTAATTTCTCATGCAAAATGCGATCTGGCCGCGTTGGCCCGAAGTGCCGCATTAGTTTTTTTTGAAAGTTTGCCGCATTAGTTATCGACCTTTATTTTTTTAACATGCAATCTAAATGGATAGCTCCTGTGTTCATCACACGTGAGCGGATATAGTGATGGTTGATTCACCCGAGCAACTTTACTATGGTAATATGGGAGTACCAGCGGATTCAAGGAACAGAGAAATGACGGTTGCTTCGTCCGAGCAACTTACTGTGGCGAAGGTGGGGCTCTGTGATTTGACTGCTCACTAGTCATTACTACTGCGGTGCAACGACCGGGGTGAATCTTTCCCCGAAGTTGTGTTGTGCACTCAATATTGCTGCATGGCAGGTGGAGCCGGATGAAGGATGTCCAACATGTCGGTGAAACGAAGTTGAATTGTTTCTGGCATTGCTATCAATCCTTCAGGATTTGTTTATATGTACGCATAATTTTGATGAAATTGTACTATGATGCTATGAAGGTCTCAACTCTGGTTCCCGCAGGAAAAAAAAGGTTTCAACTTAGGATTCATGTGTCTTGCCTCGAGATTATTTCGTTACAACATTCCATCAAGTACAAATGAAACTACCAGTGCTAATGCATCTCAATGGTTCGCAGATCAGCGCCAATATTCACATCACAACTGAAGACAAAGTTGTGAGAAGGTGTACAAATAAAGAAAAAATATAATTGATCGATGTTGTTCGTAGGCATGGCTCCATTTTCTTGGCACAGTGTTCATTGCTTGGCAGCTAGTTTCACCCAGCTCTGTAGCCAAAATAGAGGTGTATGAAGGACACCACAATCCGATCATTTTGTGCAGCTCCACTAAAATCGGGCGGACCATCCCTGTTTACAAAGATATCCAGTCAGTGTGATTACAATAATAGTGGAACTAGATGATGAAACATAACACACATAAATAGAAGCCGATCACCTCTACGATCTCTCTTTAGGACTAACTTCTTGTCGGAGAAGATTAGGCACGAAGTTGAATGAGGAGGATAGCAAAACAAATCTCCCTTTCCGTAGACCCACAGAAATGTAAAAACATTGCCCGTGTGACATTTTGGCGGAACTGCACAAAACACTCTTCAGAAAAGTGATTTGTGCAGTTCACCAAAAGGTCACAATAGCAACGAGGTGAAAATGGATATCCCTGTTTGCAAAAGGAGGTCGAAAGGAAACAATTACTGCCCAATAACACGAGTTGAAGACAAATATATGCCGACAAAAAAGAAGCATGTTCCATGTAAAAAGGGAAAGATAGCACATGGTGGTTTATCATAAATGGTTTGAGGACGAGATTGCAAGATGGAAAGTACGCCGGCCGAGATACAATTTAAGCAAACAACTAAAGAAGATTCACATGCAGCAACGTGGGAAGATGGGCAGTGGAGCAAGGCCGGAGGAAGCTGTACCTGAGGGTCGTCGTGATGTTACTAGGAGGGCGCCAGCGGCCGGGATCTGCCCATACTGCGGCAGCGAGCAAGTGGCGAAGGCCCTACCACGCCGGAGCTTGGTCAGAGAGAACGGCGGGTACCGCAGATCGGGACGAGCTGCCTCAACGCTGTCGAACAGAGAGACGATGCACATCCTCCCTTTCTACCGGCGGACGGGATGCGGCCGGATCACTGACCAACACTGAGAGAGAGAGGCCACGGCGGCCTTGTGTGAGATTGTGTGACGAGACTCACGAGAGACAAACCATTTTCCATTTTCCCCACGGCAATCGTTTTTTATTCTAGGCGTGGTACCCGACCCTCCTTCGAGTAAACAACTGCTACATGCATCAAATTATCACGTGGGCTGCCTTTTTGTACAGAAACGAACTCCACCGTGTACCCGCGCGGGTGTGGCCGGGAACGAGACGTGAGTACGTGCGTCCTGCGTGCACTTCTTCTTTAGGTGCAGGTACGTACGTGGGTGGGTGTGAGAGAGATGGTTTGTGCGAAACAGAGGCAATGTGTTGATGATATCTCAATCAGAAAAACGTAACATATGCAATTTGTATGAAACAGAGTCATGGACGTGAGATATCGATAGAATTGAAAACAGGGATGAAGTGTGTGGCTGCGCGATCGATAAAGAGTGCCATCAAATTTGTGTTTGCCCACGTCAAAGATACAGGGCGTCTGGCCTACTGGAATTTGAGAGGGCAGAGGTGCAGTTCTTCTCCGTGGCATGGATACCTACCTACAACGTTC
>NC_041389.1:161616718-161619524 GCF_002162155.2 Triticum dicoccoides
CTAGCTATGTATTGAGGGAGATCGATCGACATCCATGGATATGTGTAGCAGAGGAATAAGGTTGGGAAAAAGACAAAGGTAGAGCGTCGGAGGGTTGGTGGTGGAGTGGCGTCTCACAAATGATGGGAGAGGCCTGCTAGACAAACGGAGGGTATGAGTGCAATATCAATAAGAGAGGGCGGGGGATGTCTGTCTGTCTATGCACGTGCGTGTGAGAGATGGGTCGGGAGGTATTCAAGGATGATGAGGGGAGAAGATATGGTTGTGGTAAGCATGCGTAACTACATAGGAAGATCAACCGTCGTGTGTCCAAGAAAAGGAGAGACATAACTAGCGAGGTAAGTGTATCGGTGCTTGGTGAAAACGAATTATAGTCGACCTGGCTATATGTAGGGAGATCAGTTCATACACACGCCTTCATGTGTTAGAAGAAAATAAGTTCCGGAGAGGCAGACAGGGGGAGAGAGTGTGGCTAGGAGGTGGTGCGAGAGGCCTACCATGTCGAGCGGGGAGGAGTGTGCGAGCATGTGACTAATGAAAAGAGGGGCGGGAGTGTGCACCTGCGTGGAATCGTATTGGACATATGGGGGCATGGACGGTGAGAAGAGAAGAGGGGAAGTATATATGTGTTTGTTGTAGGCACACTTGGATAGAGAGGTATATCGACCGGTGTGTGCCAGAAAGAAGGAGCCGGGGGCCTACACACACCGCTGGTGGACAACCTAAAGAGAAATAATGAACGCGCGCGATGGAGGGGACGCTAAGGGTGTGTGAGGGGGGCGGGCGTGTGCATGCACGATAGAAAGTTAGCGCTAGCTAGCTACAAATAGAAGAGGATCGTGAAGGTGTAAAAGATGAACAAAGAACATAATTCATTATAAAAAGGTGGATACGGATACTTGAAGAAGATATCATAATGTACAACATTGATTATAATTTGGGCTAATGTGTGGCTTTTGCAACTTAGGTCTAAATACTTGTCATAATGTAGGGGGTGGGGCACTATACTTTGTGTGATAAACACGATGTACGTATGGAACATGGTTTAGATTATGAATATATAGTTAGTACATCAAATGTACTATTATTTCGAATCAACATCAAGTGTATTCAAAAAATATAATTCAAGTTCATGTAGTACACATAGTTCATATCTATCTCTATAGTAATCATGTGGTGTGTTATTAAGGTAATACACGAATGATGGTTGAAGTTGGCAACAATCATGATTGTAGATTCTTATTGAAATAGAGAAACAAATTCAAATTTACTTTGAATTGCAGCGGTAGTATAGACATTTGGAATGCACTAAAATGTTGGTATGAGTAGGTTACATGCATTATACAGCAAAGCGAAAAAAATTAATCAGACATAACATGGATTCATACTCCCTCCTTCCATCTATATAGGGCGTAATGAGATTTTTAAGACCGCCTTTGACTATTGACAAGATTAATAGTACATGACATGCACAATGTGAAAATTATATCATTGAAAGAACCTTTCACAGACAAAGTTAATGGTGTGCTTTGTGTAAGTTGCATGTCATATATCATTGCTCTAATATTTGGTCAAAGTTAGCATAAAAAATGCATTTGGCCCTATATAGATGGAAGGAGGGAGTAGCTTTGAATAACATTTGTCTAGTAAAACGGGGCAAGACTCTCTCTTTGTGTGGTGTGAATAGTTTTATTTTTTTTCGTTTTCTTTTTGGTTGATGGAAGTGCGAATTGATTTGGTACGTACAAGTACAATATTACTACACGTTAGGCTTGTCCCTAAAATTCAACCCGCGTCTTGTTATATCCCGAAAATTCAGATATCGTGCTCCCAAAACTGGCGCCTTCACAACCCGCGCCTTGCTATCCCGAAATTACAACGCACGCGAAAACTCCCTCCAGCTGCCAAATCCCGACACATGAAATCCCCCTTCTAACCCTGAGCCGAAAGGGCCGCTAGTTCAAATCGGTGGGGGGTACTTTTGTAACACACCCTACATTTTGGACAAGCGCGTCCCTAAGTCATGCTTCTCCCCTTCCCATCACCCCCTTTTCGCCATTCGAAATCCCAGGCGGCCATAACCTCTCCGCTCCAGCCGCGAAACCCCACCCTCCTCCGTCTGCCACGTCACTGCTGCCCAGTCGGAGCCTCTTACCCAACAACGTCGTCCACCGCAACAGCTCGACGTCCCTCGTCCACCTCCCTGGATGAGGATCCGTCGTCCATCTTGCCGTCCCGCCGGTTCAGCCGCCCCGTCCTCCACCTCCAAGGAGCTGCTCTGGCGATCGCCTCATCTATCACGGCTGCTCCATCCCCACAGCGCCACCTTAACCTGCTCCACCAGAACCGCAGCATCCTCACCGACTCCTCGGACGAAGCCGAGGCCTACTCGGCGCCACCAAAGAGGTTGTATATTCATCGCATCGCACCTTCTCCTTAACTTGACCTCCCGGCGCCGACGGTGCTCCATTCCGCACCCCCATGGAGCGGCTACCTTGAAGCCGGCACCACGGGCGACATCTCCACGGCGGCTCTCCCCCAGTGTGAGGCCCCTTCGGCGGCGGCGTCCATACCAGCCGGATCTGCTGCTGCTGCTCCGGCTCTCGCTCGCTCGCTCGCGCTGCTGCTGCTGCTCCGGCTCTCGCCCGTTCGCGCTGCTGCTGCTGCTCCAGCTCTCGCTCGATCGCTCGCTCGCCCAGCTGCTGCTGCTGCTCTCCCCCTCGCTCGTGCTGCTGCTCTGCTCTGATTAAGCCACACTTCAGTCGACTGAGTCGACTTTTTGGTCAGTCGATTTTCAGGGGTTGGG
>NC_041389.1:161619822-161718467 GCF_002162155.2 Triticum dicoccoides
CAGCAGGGACGGGGGCTCGCCGGATAGGTACCCCACTATCTATCTTAGGGTTCAGGGTGGGGGGGCCTAGAGGGCTGGCCAGGGCGGCGGTGGCGAGTTGTTTTGGGGCGGCGAGGTGGCGCTTGGGCCGGCGGTTCGGCCGGTGGTGGCAGGCGGCTCAGGGGTGTGCAGGTTGAAGATGAACTGCAGATCCTCCCTAAACTACATGTCAAGTGCCTCTCTGCTACCATTGCGTTCAGTTTCGACAGTAGCATTCAGATTCCATAGTTAATTTCAGTTTTGACAGTTAAGTTCAGAGTCAACAGTTTTACCTCATCTGTTGTAGTCAGGTGGTTTTTGGTGATGTTAATTTTACATCCATTTTCATCATCTATTGGAGATGCTATTAGAATCCCACTTGAGATTGACGATGCCTGTCTTGTGCTGCTTCAGCCTTGACGTCTTACGGCTCACCGGAGCTGCTCCAACGACAGAACGATCCATCACAACAGAGCAGTGCCCTGGACGCCGTCTACAGATTCCTCAGATCTTCCTCCACACCTCCGACAGCCACCTCTGCCTCAACTGCTTCAGCCACCAACCCAATGATGCTGAGGTCGACACGGCTACAGCAAGGAGGTTGTACATTTGTTGCGTCACTTATTACTATACATTCACATCGATCCATTAGGGCTATTTTGGTTCAACGGAAAAACATAGCAATAGGGAATTTTCCAATGGCACTCTACTATTCAATTATTCATGCATTTTGTTGAAAGGAATGAAGCAAAACATCCACCTGGACCTACTTTTCAAAATCCTATGCATGAAAACAAGACCAAGTGCATTAGTGCCAGAATAACATTCTAACTGTACATGCTTTCATATGGTTTCTCTTTATTTTGGCCATGTTTCTTTGCATTCCTCTGCTCTTCCAATTCCTGTAAACCAAACACCCAAGTTGATAGAAATCCTGTGTTTACAAATGCTCTGTTTACCATGTGCATTTTCCTATCCTATTCCGGTGTATTTCCTATCCCTGCGTTTTAAGAATCATGCAAGCCAAATGAGCCCTTACAGAATTACTTCAGTTACAGGTACGTGTCGAAAGGAACTTTGTGTGGTTTGTCCTGCTCCTGCCGCGACATCGTCCACCTCACCTGAGCTGCTCCATCGACAGAAGCATCCACCAAACCAGACATCACGACTCCTGACCGTCTTTCGCCGCCTCAGATCTCCTTCCCTGCCACCGTCACGCACCCCAACGGCATCACCATCATCGACTCAGCAGATGAACCTGAGGAGTACACGGGTCCACAAGAGAGGTCGCACTCTTTTGTTTCTGCTTATGTTATGCATTGCTTAAACTTACCTGCTACTTTATCATCCTGTTCAGCTCTTGGACTCCCATCTCAGGTCCAAATTCATGTTCAAACTTGAGTTCTAAATTAGTTGTGGGGCACATATCGAGGCAGCAATGAATAGTATGTCTGTCTAATATCTGGTTCACCTAGGGTCTGCCTATGTTGTTCATCTTGGGTGGGAAACAGATAGTAAAGCAATCATCATCTGTCTTTTTATTAATTTAAAGCAATCATCAGCCTGCTATCATTATTTTTGGATCCATCCACTGGTTGTTACCATCACTCTAAATTTCTGCATGCTCTCCTTACATAATCTCACCACATTTTTTCGTATGCATGTCAGATATTGTACACAGTCATGCTGAACATGTAAAGAAAAAGATAAGAGTTTTGCACGGCAATACAATGTCATGCAGACATTGCTCCATGGTGGGTTCAATGGCAAACCCTCCCACCCCTCTCTAGATTGTGATCTGGTGGAAGATATCTGTTCTGAGGCGGATTCAGACGCCGCTGACCACTCCTGTTTACCCCCAAGGTGTTTGCTCTACCTTGGCATGATGATGTTAGTCATATCATGCATATGTTGCCTTGCAGTGCCTACTTTTGACATCATATATGTCATCTGCTTAGTTTAGACATGTTGTGTAATGCCACCTGTTTAGTTTCTATATCATATATGGGAATTATGTAGTTTCATGTCTTTTAGCCAGCCACAATATATGTGAAATGTGCAATGCCATCCTGTTTAACCAGGCATCATATATTTGAATGATATGTTGCCCATCCTTTTCTTCATTACATTTCCATTTGTCGATAATGTTTGTACATTAAACTACTCTTCCTGTGAATCAGCCATTTGGGTGGGAGATGGAAAAATCTGGAGTGAAAACAAGGCCTTCAGAGCAGACAGTGCTACCTGTCGAAGCAGATCTCTTGTTGAGTCCCGATAGCTCCCCAGATATGGATTCAGAGACAGATGACCAGTCCTATTCCCCTACTGAGGTGTATGCTCTAACTTGGCATGGTTATACTCCTCATATCATGCATACGGTGTCTTGCATTGCATAGTTTAGACATTATATACACAATATTCAACACCATGTTCTTAGTTCAGACATCATATCGAATGCCCTCTGTTTAGCATATAAATCACATATGTGAATTAAATGATGCGATCCTGATTACTTAGATAACATGTAGGTGAATTATGTCATCGATCTTGTTTTGTTATTCATCATATCTTTGAATTATGTTATGTTATGCTATCCAATTTAGATAGACATCATATATGTGAAATTATGTCATGCTATCCATTTTAGTTAAACAATATACATGTCAACTATTTCATGCCCTCTTTTTTCCACACTATCTATTGCATCTATCTCTCATACAATGTCTGTACATTCAACTATGTTTCCTGTTTATCAGCCATTTGAATTGGAGCGGGTGATGCCAGTATCTAGCGGAATAAAAACACGGTCTCCAAATAAAACAGCGCTACCTATTGGTGGAGTTAGCACCCCGGTTGTACATGCACAAGAACCAGCCCTACCACACATAACCCAAACTCTCGCAGATTGTACCCCTACTGCGATGGACAGAGAACCAGCTTCACCCAATCTAACCCCAACCCCAGCCGATAGTAACCCAGTTCCTGTTGACACAACACCATCTCCACCATAGAGCTCCCAAACAAGAGCAGTTAGTAAGGTAGCTCCAGTGCCCAAAGGGCCAGTACTATCACGGCGATCCCCAGCTCCACCAGTTAGTACGCCTATTCCCGTGGAGGAAGCACAACCAGCCAGTCGTAGTTTAGCATCTATCGCATTTGATGTTGTTAAATCGTATGTGCGTATCTTCCCATCTTGGAAATATTATACTGAAGATGAAGGAAAATGCCAATTGCAGGTGTTTGTCCAGGAGTTATGTGTAAGTAATGTTATTCATGGCAATTACTTTGCTTCGTCCCATACATCCTACCTCCATGATGGTTATCATATTGCAAATTTTCCCATTTTTCTCTATAGAGAAGGACCAATTTGGAAACTCAGGATGAGGTAACCTGTGCTAATACCTATGCTATCTTCAAGAATGCTTGGTGGCAATATCAAAATTACCTGAAGAAAACGTACTTCATCGGCAAAGAAACTCATCAAATTCCCTTACGTTCTCCTGAGACACATTTACTGGACGATGACTGGGAACGCCTTGTTCTATACTGGTCCCGAACCAAGAAAGTGGTAAGGTCTATGAGCTCATTTTCTATCTTTAAGTATTATATTCTTGCGTCTTACTGTACTCTGTTCATGTAGAACAAGTGCCTAAACCTGAAGAACAACTGTTCTAATTTAAGATTCCATTGCTATCATAGTTCAAAAAAGCGCTAGGCATTAATTGTGCGTTTTGCCACCGCCTTGCACTTTACTAACCAAAGCGCATGCTTATGCGCAGTTATGCACAGATTAAGCGTAGTTATGCACAATGCGTTTTGCCAACGCCTAGAGCCTAGGCGCGGTAAGCGCTCGCTTAGGCGCGCCTTTTTTAACTATGATTGCTTTGCTCTTGTATCATTGTATTTACTCATACAAACTTATTTTTAAATTGAAGGATCCAATCGAAACTCCAATGGCACGGCAGGTATGTTCAGGCATGTTTCTTTAACAGGTTTGCTCTTATCAATAGCTCTTTTGATTTCAATTTCAATTGTGTATACGGTTGACTTTCAGATCATGCACATTACTAGCATCACAACAGAGCCAATAGTGTTGTTGTACATGTAGACCCATGGTACCCATCTGAAATCTTGTTGTGCCATGTAGTTTCCCATGCTTTGTATTCTTTTACTACTGCTTTGTCTTGAACTGATATGATTTGAACCGTGTCTCTATTTTGATTTGGCAAGACAATGCAGTGACCATAGGACATAGATATATGTTTGTTTGATGCTTTTATTATGTACTAGTACTTGGCAATAGAAGACTTGGTAGTTTAATCCTGTCCACCTTACTAATGAACTGGTTCACCGAAATGAGTTTCATATACTAGTACATGCTAAACTTGTTATGTGTCTGCTTGTGTCTTCTTTTAGAATGCTGAAAGAATATTGGGGAAGAGTGCCTTATTAAGAAATGGTAAAGGAAGTAATGCAGATAAGGTTCAGGATAGTGACACATCCTTGTTGGTCTCCAACAAAGCTGATAAAATAGCTAAGGAAGACTATCTTGAAGACAGCGAGACAACCCCAAAGTCCTGTCTTGGTTTAATGTTCGAGTTACTGGCCACTACCGCTTGCACAAGCTATTCAAACTCACTGCCTGAATCAGTTCGGTTTCTTGAGTCTCAACTACAAGCTGAAAGACATCGATCAGCTGTGCTGCGACAAGAAGCGGAAAGACTGCGGAAGTCCCTGGAGCATTCAGATGCATACTTTCTGGTGCAACAGCAAGCATTGGAGGATTTTAGCACCAAACAAGACAAAGCTAATCAGCTTGCTAAGCTTATTGCCATCATGGTGGATACCTAGGATAACGTTTCTTGAGCTCTTCTGAAGTTGTTTCAGTTATGCTCTTGTTTTGCTGCCGCATTTATTTGCACTGGTGGCCAATTTTGACGGCCAAGTGTATGTAATATGCTGCTTTGTTGCCTATATTTGCACTGGTGGCGAACTTTGATGCCCAGTGGATGTTATATGTGTAATAGCGGTAATAGGCTAGCCTTAATTGCTTGCTTATTTATTGCCTTATTGTCTTCTTTAGTTGTTTGCTTGTAGTCACTTCAGTTCTTTTTCTGTGTTTTTCTAGTGGCCACAATAGCCTATTTTTGGTAACTAGGCCAAAATAATCATGGCAACACACGGACTGTTGTAACCATGGGCCTCCTACAGGCCGTATGATCCATGGGCCTTTGTTCGGCCGTAGGAGCATTGGCCTTCTATACGGGCCGTAGGATCCATCGGCCTTCTATACGGGCCTTAGGGATCAATGGGCCTTCTACGGGCCGTAGGGTCCATGGGCCTTCTACGGGCCATACTATCCATGGGCCTCATATGGGTCGTAGGATCCATGGGCCTTCTACGGGGCGTATCATCATTTCGCCAATCATGGGCCGTATTATTCGTGCACCATAACAGGCCGTTAATAGGCGTATTTGATAACTCTATGAAAACAGCCCAACGGGTTTTTTTTGACATGAAAACGGCCCAACGTATTAACGGTCCGCAAACGGGCCGACTGTAACGACGGGCTGAATTTGGCCCACAAGCAGAAAATGACAGTAACGGGTCATATGTAACCGAATGCTGCAAATGAGCCCAAGAATCAATGGGCCCTGAGAAGGCCGAAAGATAACTTGGGCTAGAAACGGCCCAATGGAATAACGGGCCATTAATGGGTATAAAGTGATACACTGTTCATTACGGGCCAGTTTCACCACGGGCCGTTAATGGGCCAAGAGTTACAAAGGTCCTCATATGGGCTGAAAGAAGTGATGGGCCACACACGGGCCGGAAGTTAAAACGGTCTGAATCATATTGGACGGCCCAGATGACGCTACTGGGCCTAATTCAGATAGGGCATAACGGGCCCTCGGTTAGCGAGCTGTAAATGGGCTATATGCGAACATGCCGTTAATAGGGTTTCCATGGGCCGGCCCGCCACCTTTTGACCAAGTCAAACGGGCCGGCCTTTTCACAGGATTGGGCCTTTGTTGGGTCGTGCCACGTGTCGCCGTATCATAGGCGCCTTCGGTCCAATGAGCGGATGACATCTGTCCCAACGGTGAGCCGACACGTGTTTCCTCCAGCCAATGATGATTTTACACGTGGAAAATCCCCATTGGTCGGGGCTGTTAACGGGTTATCGGATCCAAAACCCGACCCGATAGCTTAACAGTGTTCCATTACGGTGGATGCCACGTGTTGGTCACCCTTGACGAAAGCAGTTCTGTGACGCGCGATTTATTGTCATGGAAGTGGACACTTCCGTGATGATAACTTTGGTAATGTCATGGAACACTTCTGCGACAGCACAGGTATGACTATCTTGATTCTGTCATAAATTTGTCATGGATGTACATGCATGACAAAAAACACGACCTACTATGACAAACACGTATCATCACGGAAGTGTATTTTTTTGTACTGTCAGCCAGGAAATTCTGGACTCGGTTCCTAACCAAAAAGAACCAAATAGTCGACTGTCCGGACGCTGAAGCCCTGGCGGCCTTTAAGCAGAATATCCATGACGAGTGGCTCGCCCGACACCTTGGCCAGGAAAAACCCAATTCCATGGCGGCCCTAACGACACTCATGACCCGCTTTTGCGCGGGCGAGGACAACTGGTTGGCTCGCAGTAGCACCACGCCACATTCCGGCACCTCGGATGTCCGTGACAATAACGGCAAGCCACGGCGCAACAGACATAAGCGACAGAACAATGGCGATAACACTGAAGACACGGCAGTCAACGCCAGATTCAGTGTCTCGAAATCCGATCAGTGGAAAAAGCTGTTCAAAAGAAACAATCAGGGACCATCCAGTCTGGACCGCATACTTGAACGCTCGTGCCAAATTCATGGCACCCCGGATAAGCCAGCAAACCACACTAACAGAGACTGCTGGGTGTTCAAACAGGCCGGTAAAATAAATGCCAAAAACAAGGACAAGGGGCTGCACAACGACGATGACGAGGAGCCCCGGCGTCCGAACACTGGAGGACAGAAGAAATTTCCTCCCTAGGTGAAAACGGTCAACATGATCTACGCCACCCATATTCCCAAACGGGAATGGAAGCAAGCACTACGAGATGTCTATGCTATTGAGCCAGTCGCCCCAAAATTTAACCCATGGTCAGCCTGTCCGATCACCTTCGATCGTAGGGATCACCCTACCAGACCCCGTCATGGCAGTTCAGCAGCATTGGTCCTAGACCCAATCATCGACGGATTCCACCTCACGCGAGTCCTTATGGATGGCGGCAGCAGCCTGAACCTGCTTTATCAGGACACAGTGCGCAAAATGGGCATCGACCCTTCGAGGATCAAGCCCACCAAAACCACCTTCAAAGGTGTAATTCCAGGAGTAGAGGCCCGTTGCACGGGCTCCATAACACTGGAAGTCGTCTTCAGATCTCCGGATAACTTCCGAAGCGAGGAGTTAATCTTCGATATCGTCCCTTTCTGCAGTGGTTATCACGCACTGCTTGGACGAACCGCATTCACTCGATTCAGTGTGGTACCACACTACGCATACCTCAATCTCAAGATACCAGGACCTCACGGGGTCATAACAGTCAACGGAAACATGGACCGCTCTCTCCGTACAGAAGAGCATACTGCAGCCCTCACAGCAGAAGTACAATGCAGCCTCCTCCGGCAAACCACCAATCCGGTGACAACAACCCCGAACACCGTCAAGCGAGTCCGGAGCACCCCGCAACAGGGTCGCCAGGCATGCCAAGAGCGCGACTAGCAGTCCGGCCTCCGCTCAAGCCCCATCAAAGCAGCATTCGTGCCGCGCGTACACAATTACGCACTCAAAATACCATGGGCATAGGCGGAGGCGCAACAGTGACTCAGTCAACAGTGTGGTATAACCGCAACATACTTTAATAACCCCCCTTTATCTTTCAGGACACTGCTTTAGGGCAGCCTCTTCAAAAGAGCCGGATTGTCGGACTTACACAGGAGAGAAAACCAAGGAGGCAACAGGCTCTACGCACAAAGGAAATACCGAGGTGGAATCTGTTCACGATTGTTATACCTGTTTTATATACCTACATGCAGCCCGCCCTTGGATAGGACATGTTAAATAGTCAGCTTATTATTCAATGGGAGATAAAATATAGCGTCAGCTTATTATTCCTATTTGCACATTTTTCCTATAAATGTTCATTTAATATTGCATCCATACACCTCGGTATGTTCAGTTTGCCTGGGGCTTCTTATGGTGCCCCACAATACGGCAAGACAAGTCCGAACACTTTAAACAGAGCGGCTGAGGGAGTCCTGGATTAGGGTGTATCCGGACGGCCGGACTATATACATCGTCCGGACTATTGAAGCGTGAAGATACAAGACTCAAGACTCCGTCCCGTGTCCGGATGGTACTCTCCTTTGCGTGGAAGACAAGCTTGGCGATCCGGATATTGTGTTTCCTTCCTTGTAACCGGCTCCATGTAAACCCTAACCCTCTCCGGTATCTATATAAACCGGAGGGGTTGGTCCTTAGAAGGCCGATCACAATTACAATCATACCATCCTAGGCTAGCTCTTAGGGTATAGCCTCTACGATCTCGTGGTAGATTTACTCTTGTACTACTCATATCTTCAATATTAATCAAGCAGGAAGTAGGGTTTTACCTCCATCGAGAGGGCCCGAACCTGGGTAAACATTGTGTCCCTTGCTTCCTGTTACCATCAGCCTAGACACACAGATCGGGACCCCCTACCCGAGATCCGCCGGTTTTGACACCGACATTGGTGCTTTCATTCAGAGTTCCTCTGTGTCGTCGCCGCTAGGCTCGATGGCTCGTCTCGTCGTCAAGGATGACATTACATCGGGGGAGCTTTGGATGTAGGCCAAACTCTCCGACTTGGCGGCTTTATCATGGCTGCCCCATCGGCGGTTGCGCCGACGATGGCCTCTCGGGTCATCAAGCATAACCTTCGCGTCAGTTCGGAACTCGTCGAACAGATGGATCTGATGGAGCTCTCCTCCCTTAATGAGCTCTTGGATCGCATCGCTGCTCTGGGAGTCGCTACAGACTATGACCGGATCAGGCTTAAACCTGACCAAAGGGACATCAGATCCCCGCCGACCACCCATGAGATAGCGGTAGTGGAGGAACCACGCATGGATTGCCCCTCAACTTTGAAGACGAATTACGTTCGGATCACCGAACTCCTTGAGCTGAACACCTGCTCGAAGGAAGACATGACCCGGGTCCCAGACTTAGAATCGGGCATATTGGGCCGAAGAAATTGGGCAGCACTACGGATCCCGAGGTGTCAGGCTCAGAACCTCCCACGCCCCTATGTGTTAGATCGGATTAGAATCCGGGTTCAGCTAACAACACCCATCTAGACTTAAACTGTCTCTCCCGCATCAGGAAAGAGCCCCAGGAGACTATACACCGCTATTGGGCCAGATTCCTCCTTGCGCTTAACAAGGTCAAGGATTGCCGCGGGGAGGACGTGGTCTCACTCTTCTGCAAAAACTGCACGGACAAAGGACTCCTTAATGCTATAAGCCGCCGTGACATAATACACTTCGCGGACTTGGCAATCATAGTACAGAAGTATTGTGCGATGGAAAGCGCCTGGAAAATCCAAACAGAATTTTGGGATAGTACGGCTCTCCCCAAGACCTTTGTCCGAACTAAACGGGCGAACTCTCGTAAGTCGGCCGATCTAATTCCCAAGAAACCAAGGCACACCCCAGGGCGGGGAACCATATTGTAAGAATGGCTCGATGGGCCATGTAAACTCCACAGCGCTCCAGACACAACACCAACCCATAGCCTTAGGGCGTGTTGGATACTCCGGCAGGTTGCAAAAAGTGGCGAGGATCTTCTTGCAAGCCATAAAGCAGAACAACATCCCGCCAACGAACACAATACGGTATTAACAGTCTTCGAGACTTTCGCCTCAAACAATAGGCGCAAGCGAGCTCATCGAAGCTCCGCTGAAATTTGCCATGTGGCAAAGATAAACCCCTGGAACGACACTGCTATAACTTCCAATGCCAGTGATGAACCTCGATTCCAGACTGTCCGGGCACTGGCTGCTCTAGTCCTTACCCCAATTGTGGACGGCTTTCGGCTCATTAAAGTACTCATGGATGGCGGAAGCAGATTAAACTTGATCTATGAAGAAACGCTCAACAAGATGGAAATTGATAAAAGCCGCATTGAACAAAGCGGCACAACCTTCAGGGGAATCATTCCTAGTCGGGAAGCGCGGTGTGCGGGAAAAATCACACTCGATGTGGTATTCGGCACCCCGGAAAATTACTGGTCCGAAGAAATCACATTCCAAGTGGATCCTTTTAGCAGCGGATACCACGCCCTTCTAGGGCGGGACGCATTTACGAGCTTTCAAGCCATACCCCATTATGGGTACATGAAGCTTAAAATGCCCGGGCCCAATGGAATCATCACTCTAGCCAGTGATCCGGACATCGCACTTTGCGCTGAAAACAAAACCGCAACACTAGCCCTGGAAGCATTATCCGAAGCCCTAGCAGCCGAAGAATTAACAACGCTACAGGCCACCATGGACAGGAACAACGTGATACTCGACAAGCGACCCAAGTCCACCTCATTTAAACCCGCAGACGAGATAGTCAAATTCCAAGTCCATCCAACGGACCCCACGAAGACAGCTTCCGTCGGGACACATTTGAGCCTCGTAATGGACGCCGCATTACAAGACTTCTTACGCGAAAATTGGGACATTTTTGCCTGGCGCCCATCGGACATGCCGGGCATCCCGCGTGGATTGGCCGAACACAGCCTTAACATACTAAAGGGATACAAACCTGTCAAACAAACCCTAAGGCGATTTTTAGAGCCCAAACGACAAGCAATGGGGGAAGAGCTAGCCAAGCTACTTGAGGCCGGATTCATCAGAGATATTAAACATCCGGATTGGCTGGCAAACTTGGTAATGGTACCAAAGATGGACAAATCCTGGCGCCTATGCGTCAACTTCAAAGACCTCAACAAGGCTTGCCCCAAGGAACCCTTTCCCCTCCCTCGCATCAATCAAATAATCCATGGCACAGCTGGACACGACTCGCTGTGTTTTCTCGACATGTACTCTGGATACCATCAAATAAAGATGGCAGAGTCTGACCAAGCTACAACAGCTTTCATAATGCCATATGGCCCCTTTTGCTTCAACACTATGCCTTTCGGGCTTAAGAACGCTGGTGCAACCTATCAACGCATGATTCAAACATGCCTGGAAAAACAAATCGGCAAAACAGTGGAGGCATACGTAGACGACGTGGTCATAAAAAGAAGACACGTCGAAACCCTAATAGATGACTTGAGGCTTACATTCGATAACCTCCGGACATACGACATCAAGTTGAATCCGGAAAAATGCGTTTTCGGTGTCCCCTCGGGGAAACTGCTGGGCTTCATTGTTTCCAATAGAGGAATTGAAGCGAATCCGGCAAAAATTCGAGCTCTGTCGCAGTTGGTTATACCAACAGACCTCAAGCACATCCAGAAACTAGTTGGATGCGTGGCCGCTTTGAGCGGCTTTATCTCTAGGTTAGGAGAAAAGGCATTACCTCTTTACTGCCTCCTTCGGCGCACCGAACACTTCGTGTGGACGGATGCAGTCGCGGCCGGACTCGATGAAATAAAGACCTTACTGGCCAGTAATCTAGTCCTAACAGCGCCGAATATCGGCGAGCCTATGCTATTGTACATAGCTGCAACACATCAAGTTGTAAGCGCAGTGCTCGTCGTCGAACGAGAGGTTGACGGATACAAATTCCCGCTACAAAAACCGGTTTATTACGTATCCACGGTCCTCACCCCATGCAAATCCCGATACCCACACTATCAGAAAATAGCATACGCGGTCTTCATGGCATCCCGGAAGCTGCGACACTACTTTCAAGAGTGTTTGATTATGGTGGCCTCCGAAGTACCACTGAATGACATAATAAATATCTGCGACGCTACGGGCCGGATTGCTAAATGGGCTATCGAGCTCCTTCCTTTCGACATAATATACAAACTATGGCGGGCCATCAAGTCGCAAGTACTGGCTGACTTTGTCGCCAAATGGACAGAAGCCGAACTCCCTAAAGAGTACGGGGCGTACTCCAACTGGATCATGCACTTCGACGGCTCTAAAATGCTGGACGGATTGGGAGCAGGTGTAGTCCTGACATCTCCCACCGGAGACACGGTCCAGTACGTCCTCCAAATATTATACACATACTCCAACAATGCAGCCGAATACGAGGCTCTGTTGCACGGTCTTCGGATGGCAGTCTGTATGGGCATCCAACGCCTGGAAGTGCGCGGGGATTCGAACCTCGCAATATCACAAAAAAATGGAGACTTTGATGCCAAGGATCCGAAAATGGCGGCCTACCGTAATGTCGTCCTCAAAATGTTAGCTCGGTTCGAGGGGCTCGAATTCCGCCATGTGGCTCGAGAAAACAATCAAGTAGCGGACATCCTCGCCCGCATCGGCGCTAAACGTGACCCCGTCCCACCAAACATATTCCTGGAAAGGTTGTTCAAGCCATCCGTAGTATGGGAAGGGGAGTCCGGCAATACTAGCATCGATCCGAACACACCCCCAGATTCCGAACCATCAGACACAATCGGAGGCTCTGCCACCGAAATAACATCTTCAGCCCACGAAATCATGGCCGTAATCGCCCCGTGGACTGAGCCTTTCTTGGCCTACCTAAATAGGCAGGAGCTCCCCAAAGACCAAAATGAAGCATGCTGCATCGTCCGGCGTTCTAAAGCTTACAAAGTCCACGAAGGGGAACTCTACAAGAAAAGTGCTACCGGAGTGCACCAAAGATGCATCTCCGAAGAGGAAGGGCGGCAGCTCTTGGCTGAAATCCATGCCGGACCGGGCGGGCACCATGCCGCCGCTCGAGCACTAGTCAGCAAGTCCTTCTGTACAGGCTTCTATTGGCCGACGGCCGGAGCAGACACACATGACCTTGTCCAACACTACGTCGGTTTCCAGCTCTTCGCCAATCAGAGTCATATGCCCCCTACCGCTCTCCAAACAATCCCCATAACCTGGCCCTTCGCGGTCTGGGGGCTGGAGATGGTCGGACCTCTTAAAGGGGGAAGCCATAAGAAAAAAATATTTATTGGTCATGGTGGACAAGTTCACCAAATGGATAGAAGCCAAACCAGTCAAAACAGCCGAATCCGGACCAGTCATAGACTTCATATCCGGGGTCGTACATCGATACGGCATCCCCCACAGCATCATCACTGATAATGGCCCCAATTTCACAGCCGATGAGGTGAAAACTTGGTGCGGCAAAATGGGCATTAAGCTCAACTATGCTTCCGTCTACCATCCCCAAACAAACGGCCAGGTCGAACGGGCAAACGGTCTCATCATGAGCGGCATCAAACCCAGACTGGTGCGATCCTTGAAAGAGTCAGATACGCACTGGGTCGAAGAGCTCGACTCCATACTCTAGGGGCTGTGGACCATGCCGAATCACACCAGCGGATATACACCATTTTTTATGATATACGGTGCGGAAGCAGTACTACCCTGCGACATAATACATGATTCGCCATGCGTACGAATGTACGAAGAGAAGGAAGCCGAGTTAGATCGGCAGGACAACTTGGATGCCCTAGACCCGAGCTGAACCCATGGAACGCGGCCAGACTCTAGAGATTCTATGCCTAACGCCAAACTCAGTGTTCATTTCCTTACTCTCTCCCTTTTATTTATGCTCCACCCCCTTTTCCTTTCTCGAACCTTTTTCTCTTCACACAAAGTATATAATATAGTGCGGACTCCCGGATTACTCCGGCTGCACTATGTGTGTACGCAATACCTGGGGGCTTGCTATGTCTCGAACTTGCGTTGGTTTTCCCCGAAGAGTAGAGGATGATGCAACATAGTAGCGTAAGTATTTCCCTCAGTTTTTGAGAACCAAGGTAACAATCCAGTAGGAGGTCACGCGCAAGTCCCTTGTACCTGCACAACACGATAGCAACTCGCAACCAACGCTTAGGGGTTGTCAATCCCTTCACGGTAACTTACGAGAGTGAGATCTGATAGAGATAATATTTTTGGTATTTTTGATAGATAGATGCAAAGTAAAAAAGTAATGGCAAAGTAAAACAAGGCAAGTAAATAAAGTGGTATACATTCATATGATGAGAATAGACCCGGGGGCCATAGGTTTCACTAGTGGCTTCTCTCAAGAGCATAAGTATTCTATGGTGGGTGAACAAATTATTGTTGAGCAATTGATAGAACTGAGCATAGTTATGAGTATATCTAGGCAATGATCATGTACATAGGCATCACGTCCGTGACAAGTAGATCGAAACGATTCTGCATCTACTACTATTACTCCACTCATCGACCGCTATCCAGCATGCATCTAGGGTATTAAGTTAAAAACAGAGTAACGCCTTAAGCAAGATGACATGATGTAGAGGGATAAATTCATGCAATATGATAAAAACCCCATCTATTTATCCTTGATGGCAACAATACAATACGTGTCTTGAAACTCTTTCTGTCACTGAGTAAGGACAGCGCAAGATTGAACCCAAAGCCATGCACTTCTCCCATTGCAAGAACTACCAATCTAGTTGGCCAAACCAAATGGATAATTCGAAGAGACTTGCAAAGATAACTCAATCATACATAAAAGAATTCAGAGAAGAATCAAATATTTTCCATAGATAATACTGGATCATAAACCCACAATTCATCGGTCTCAACAAACACGCCGCAAAAATAAGATTACATCGAATAGATCTCCACGAGAGCGGGAGAACATTGTATTGAGATCCAAAAAGAGAGAAGAAGCCATCTAGCTACTAGCTATGGACCCGAAGGTCTGAAGTAAACTACTCACACTTCATCGGAGGGGCTATGTTGATGATGTAGTAGCCCTCCGTGATGGATGCCCCTCCGGCGGAGCTCCAGAACAGGCCCCAAGATGGGATCTCGTGGATACAGAAGGTTGCAGCGGTGGAATTAGGTTTTTGGCTCCCTGTTCTGATCATACGGGGATACATAGGTATATATAGGAGGAAGGAGTACGTCGGTGGAGCTCCGAGGGGCTCACGAGGTAGGGGGGGCGCCCTGGGGGGGGGGTGCCCTCCACCCTCGTGACCTCCTCGGAAGCTTCTTGGAGTAGGGTCCAAGTCTCCTGGATCACGTTCGGTGAGAAAATCACGTTCCCGAAGGTTTCATTCCGTTTGATATTCCGTTTCTTCGAAATACTGAAATAGGCAAAAAAACAGCAATTCTGGGCTGGGCCTCCGGTCAATAGGTTAGTCCCAAAAATAATATAAAAGTGGAAAATAAAGCCCAATATAGTACAAAACAGTAGATAAAGTAGCATGGAGCAATCAAAAATTATAGATACGTTGGAGACATATCAGGCATCCCCAAGCTTAATTCCTACTCGTCCTCGAGTAGGTAAATGATAAAAAAGAATTTTTGATGCGGAGTGATACTTTGGAAGAATTTCAATGTAAATCTTCTTAATCATGGTATGAATATTCGGATCCGAAAGATTCAAGATAAAAGTTCATATTGACATAAAAATAATAATACTTCAAGCATACTAATCAAAGCAATCATGTCTTCTCAAAATAACATGGCCAAAGAAAGTCCATCCCTACAAAATCATATAGTTAGGCTATGCTTCATTTTCGTCACACAAAGATGTTCCCAACTTCTATACCCCCGATGACAAGCCAAGCAATTGTTTCATACTCAAATAATCTCAAACTTTTTCAACCTTCACGCAATACATGAGCGCGAGCCATGGATATAGCACTATGGGTGGAATAGAATACGATGATGGGGATTGTGTGGAGAAGACAAAAAAGGAGAAAGTCTCACATTGACGAGGCTAATCAACGAGCTATGGAGATGCCCATCAATTGATGTCAACATGAGGAGTAGGGATTGCCATGCAACGGATGCACTAGAGCTATGAATGCTCAACAAAAGAAAACTAGTGGGTGTGCATCCAACTTGCTTGCTCATGAAGACCTAGGGCATTTAAGGAAGCCCATCGTAGGAATATACAAGCCAAGTTCTATAATGAAAAATTCCCACTAGTATGAACAAGACAACTTATGAGACTCACTATATGAAAAACATGGTGCTACTTTGAAGCACAATATATGAGACTCACTACATGAAGAACAAGGTGCTACTTTGAAGCACAAGTGTGGTAAAAGGATAGTAACATTGTCCCTTTTCTCTTTTTCTCTTATTTTTTATTTTTTTATTTGGGCCTTTTCTTTTTTTATGGCCTCTTTTTTTTTATTTGGGCTTCCTTGGCCTCTTTTTTTTGTCCGGAGTCTCATCCTGACTTGTGGGGGAATCACATTCTCCATCATCCTTTCCTCACTTGGGACAATGCTCTAATAATGATGATCATCACACTTTTATTTTTCTTACAACTCAACAATTACAACTCGAAACTAGAACAAGATATGACTCTATATGAATGCCTCCGGCGGTGTACCGGGATGGTGCAATGAATCAAGAGTGACATGTATGAAAAATAATGCATGGTGGCTTTGCCACAAATACGATGTCAACTACAAGATCATGCAATGGCAATATGACAAAAGTAAAGTATGTCATGATGAACAGAACGATGGAAAGTTGCATGGCAATATATCTCGGAATGGCTATGGAAATGCCATAATAGGTAGGTATGGTGGCTGTTTTGAGGAAGATATAAGGAGGTTTATGTGTGAAAGAGCGTATCATATCACGGGGTTTGGATGCACCGGCGAAGTTTGCACCAACTCTCAATGTGAGAAAGGGCAATGCACGGTACCGAAGAGGCTAGCAAATGCGGAAAGGTAAAAGTGAGTATAATCCATGGACTCAACATTAGTCAAAAGAACTCATATACTTATTGCAAAAATTTAGAAGCCATCAAAAATCAAGTACTACACACAATGCTCCTAAGGGGATAGATTGGTAGGAAAAGACCATTGCTCGTCCCCGACCGCCACTCATAAGGATGCACAAGCCAGGTACACTTCATGCTTCAAATTTGTTACACAACTTTACCCATACGTGCATGCTACGAGACTTACAAACTTCAACACAAGTATTTCTCAAATTCACAACTACTCAACTAGCACGACTTTGATATTATTACCTCCATATCTCAAAACAATTATGAAGCATTAAATTTATCTTAGTATTCAATTCACTCAAAAGAAAGTTTCACATATCTTGAACACTAAGTATATTAACATTAAGCAAATTACCATGCTATTAATGACTCTCAAAATAATCTAAGTGAAGCATGAGAGATTAAGTTTCTTTAAAACAAATCCACCACCGTGCTCTAAAAGATCCAAGTGAAGCAGTAGAGCAAAAACTATCATGCTCAAAAAGATATAAGTGAAGCACTATGAGCAAAACTATCAAGCTCAAAAGATATAAGTGAAGCACATAGAGTATTCTAACAAATTCCAAATCATGTATGGCTCTCTCAAAAGGTGTGTACAGCAAGGATGATTGTGGTATACTAACAAGCAAAGACACAAATAATACAAGACGCTCCAAGCAAAACACATATCATGTTGGTGAATAAAAATATAGCTCCAAGTAAATTACCGAGGGAAGTGGACGAAAGAGGGGATGCCTTCTGGGGCATCACCAAGCTTTGACTTTTTGGTGTCCTTGGATTATCTTGGGGGTGCCATGGGCATCCCCAAGCTTAGTCTCTTGCCACTCCTTGTTCCATAATCCATCAAAAGAATTCACCCAAAACTTGAAAACTTCACAACACAAAACTCAACAGAAATCTCGTGAGCTCCGTTAGAGAAAGAAAACAAAAGACTACTTCAAGGTACTGTAATGAACTCATTCTTTATTTATATTGGTGTTAAACCTACTGTATTCCAACTTCTATATGGTTTATAAACTAATTTACTAGCCATAGATTCATCAAAATAAGCAAACAACACACGAAAAACAGAATCTGTCAAAAACAGAACAGTCTGTAGTAATCTGTAACTAACACAAACTTCTGGAACTCTAAAAATTCTACCAAAATAGGAAGTACTGGAAAATTTGTTTATTGATCAGCAGAAAAAATAATCAACGCAAAATCACTCTCCAATAAAAAATGGCATCTAATCTCGTGAGCGCTAAAGTTTCTGTTTTTCAGCAGAATCAAATAAACTATCATCATAGGTTATCCTATAGGTCCTACTTGGCACAAACACTAATTAAAACATAAAACCACATACAAACATAAGGTATATGGATTATTTATTGCTAAACATAAGAAAAAACAAAAAACACAAAATAAAATTGGGTTGCCTCCCAACAAGCGCTATCGTTTAAGGCCCCTAGCTAGGCATTGAGATTTCAATGATGCTCACATGAAAGACAAGAGTTGAAGCACAAAGAGAGCATCATAAAACATGTGACAAACACACTTAAGTCTAACATACTTTCTATGCATAGGCATCTTATAGGCAAACAAATTATCATAGCAAGCAAAATCTAGCATATGCAAGGAAGCGGAAAGAAACAATAGCAATCTCAACATAACGAGAGGTAATTTATTGTCATGAAAATTTCTACAACCATATTTTCCTCTCTAATAATAATTACATGTGGGACCATAAGAAAATTCAACAAAATAGCTATCATATAAAATATTTTCAACATGATCCACATGCATGCAAAGTTGACACTCTTCCAAAATAGTGGGATTAACATTAACTAAAGTCATGACCTTTCCAAACCCATTTTTATCAAAAATTTCATAAGACGGAACATTCTCCAGATATGTGGGATCTAAAGTTGACACTCTTCCAAACCCACTTTTAATATCATTGCAGACAATATTATCAATCTCATATTCATCATGGGGCTTAAATAAATTTTCAAGATCATAAGAAGAATCACCCCAATCATGATCATTGCAACAAGTAGAGGACATAGCAAAACTAGCATCCCCAAGCTTAGGGTTTTGCATATTATTAGCATAATTGACATAAAAATAAGTTATAATAAAATCATTCCAATCATGCTTTTTATTCAAAGATCTATCGTGAGTAACTTCACGGATTTTAGGAAAAACCTTATAAAGATAATCTAGTGCATCCAAATTACTAGGAATTGGTTCATCATAATTGGATCTCTTAAAAAGATTGGCAAGCGGATCCGGATCCATAGACCTTTAGCAAGCAAAGATACAAGCAAAAATAGGGTACATGGAGACACAAGAAAACAAGAAGGCAAGCAAAAGAGAGAGGAGATTGGGAAAGAGAGGGCGAAAAAAAAATGGCAAGGGTGAAGTGGGGGAGAGGAAAACGAGAGGCAAATGGCAAATAATTTAATGCGAGAGATAGGGATTGTGATGGGTACTTGGTATGTTGACTTTTGCGTAAACCTCCCCGGTAACGGTGCCAGAAATTCTTCTTGCTACGTCTCGAGCTTGCGTTGGTCTTCCCCGAAGAGGAGAGGATGATGCAGCACAGTAGCGTAAGTATTTCCCTCAGTTTTTGAGAACCAAGGTATCAATCCAGTAGGAGGTCACGCGCAAGTCCCTCGTACCTGCACAACACGATAGCAACTCGCAACCAACGCTTAGGGGTTGTCAATCCCTTCACGGTTACTTACGAGAGTGAGATCTGATAGAGATAATATTTTTGGTATTTTTGATAGATAGATGCAAAGTAAAAAGTAAAGGCAAAGTAAAACAAGGCAAGTAAATAAAGTGGTATAGATTGATATGATGAGAATAGACCCGGGGGCCATAGGTTTCACTAGTGGCTTCTCTCAAGAGCATAAGTATTCTACGGTGGGTGAACAAATTACTGTTGAGCAATTGATAGAATTGAGCATAGTTATGAGTATATCTACGCAATGATCATGTATATAGGCATCACGTCCGTGACAAGTAGATCGAAACGATTCTGCATCTACTACTATTACTCCACTCATCGACCGCTATCCAGCATGCATCTAGAGTATTAAGTTAAAAACAGAGTAACGCCTTAAGCAAGATGACATGATGTAGAGGAATAAATTCATGCAATATGATAAAAACCCCATCTTGTTATCATCGATGGCAACAATACAATACGTGCCTTGCAACTCTTTCTGTCACTGAGTAAGGACACCACAAGATTGAACCCAAAGCCATGAACTTCTCCCATTGCAAGAACTACCAATCTAGTTGGCCAAACCAAACGGATAATTCGAAGAGAATTGCAAAGATAACTCAATCATACATAAAAGAATTCAGAGAAGAATCAAATATTTTCCATAGATAATACTGGATCATAAACCCACAATTCATTGGTCTCAACAAACACACCGCAAAAAGAAGATTACATCGAATAGATCTCCACGAGTGAGGGGGGAACATTGTATTGAGATCCAAAAAGAGAGAAGAAGCCATCTAGCTACTAGCTATGGACCCGAAGGTCTGAAGTAAACTACTCACACTTCATCGGAGGGGCTATGGTGATGATTTAGAAGCCCTCCGTGATGGATGCCCCCTCCGGTGGAGCTCCGGAACAGGCCCCAAGATGGGATCTCGTGGATACAGAAGGTTGCGGCGGTGGAATTAGGTTTTTGGCTCCCTATTCTGATCATACGGGGATACGTAGGTATATATAGGAGGAAGGAGTACGTCGGTGGAGCTCCGAGGGGCCCACGAGGTAGAGGGCGCGCCCAGGGGGGTGCCCTCCACCCTCGTGGCCTCCTCGGAAGCTTCTTGGAGTAGGGTCCAAGTCTCCTGGATCACATTCGGTGAGAAAATCACGTTCTCAAAGGTTTCATTCCGTTTGGACTCCGTTTGATATTCTGTTTCTTCGAAATACTGAAATAGGCAAAAAACAGCAATTCTGGGCTGGGCCTCCGGTTAATAGGTTAGTCCCAAAAATAATATAAAAGTGGAAAATAAAGCCCAATATAGTCCAAAATAGTAGATAAAGTAGCATGGAGCAATCAAAAATTATAGATACGTTGGAGACGTATCAGGGCTTCCTATACGGAAGCTAAAAATAATTAGTCAAATGGCTTTTTGCCCATCACATATGCGTTTCTTTTTTCATATGTGCCTTTTCTTCACCAATATATGCATCGATATGACTTAAGATGTGGCCAAGCTGGGTTGCCTGGCTCTTGTGTTTATGCCCTATGTTCCCGTTAATTCGGCTAGGGCATAAGGGGAGCACCTCTGTGATTGTTACTGCCGGTTCAGCCGGATGTGTACCTTAGACTAGGTGAAGCCGAAAGCTAGCTTCCTTAAGAGAATATTCGGTCGGTGAACAAAAGATGTATTCGTTTATTACAACGTAAATCCCCAGAAGTCTTGTATCACGCGCCATCATTCACAGTCCGGACATGCGCATTATCGCATGGGTACCCAGGGAAAGGAACCCCTAACAGAACTATTCTCTCTGGAAGATGTTTCTTACTATCCATGTAATATAACATAACTAGTTGGGTACTTGTCTGTTCAAGCACTTATGACCCCTACGCCTAGTTTCCACACATACCCCAGTTTTGTATAACTGAGTGGGTATTCGAACACACCCCAGAATGTAGGATCCGGGGGCTGAAGCAAAAAGGTCCGCCATGACAAATGATTTTAATCCGACTAGGGGCTACTTATGCCCATTGAATTACACAGTCACTTGGACTGACTATATTCCTCCTCTATACCATCCAACAGGCTATCTAGCTTACAATCCTGTTGAGAATACTTGGTGGCTAACGCTACCTGGTCATATACTAGACTTACGGGAATTTCTTTCCCATCGGGCCCCGCCGGTCCTACTTCGGCCATATGGTTCGGGTCCAGATTGGTGTAGTGCATCTTCACCATAGCCCAGGCTTCTCTTGCACCTTGCCGGCAAGCTGAAATCTTCCACAATTGGAAGCGCCGCCGTGCTCCTTGAAGCATATCTACAAGATCCCCAATGTCGTTCGGCAGTAAGCTTGATGGCCACAAGGCCTGAGCAACACCCTGCATCACTTGCCGAGCTCGCTCGTGCAGTTGCGAGAGATCTTGCAGTAAATCACTTGTAGATGAGGGCATCTCCTCCTCAGGGTGACCCGTTAACATTCCTGCAAGAAAAATTCTTTCAATATACTTCCTCGCCGAACTATCATATAGTTCGTCTCGGCACTCACCATAAATGTCGCGTTGAAGCCTTTTGTTCTCCTTCATGGAGTCCGCCAGTTGAGCGCGGACGTCTTTTAATTCCACGTCCAGCCGAATATTGGCATCTTGAAGATTGTTCTTCTCTTGCCTAACTTGCGTAAGGATGCGTTCGCCAGCCTTTAGGTGCCTTTTGAGATGCGAGTCGTCATCCGTTACGCCCTCCGGATTCACCCCGGGATTGTCTGCAGAATTTTCTGTTAGACTAGTCACAACAGCTGCTTACTAAATGGTGCATCTTCATACAATTGAGACAAATGATACTAGAGGAGGCCTTATAGGATTCCTCTAACTTGGCAACCGTGTTCCTCAGCTGGGCCTTGCATTCCTCCAGCTCCCGAGCCAATTGTTCATTCTTATCTACAAGGACCTGTGCATAAATTGATCCTTCAAACAGTTGTTCCGACCATTTCAAGTCTCAGGGGCTACTATTATACATGCTTATCAAAATTTCTTACCCGTACATCTTTGGTATACTGGTTCGTCGCTCAGGCAAGCCCGCCTTGAGCAGCTCGGATGTATGCGTCTCCCGAATTGAAGGCATTAAATGCCTCTTCAGACAATATGTTGTTCCGAAGCACGGCCCATCGGCGCCGGTGATTCATGGCACTCTCTACTTCGGAGTTCGTGGCCAAGAGCATATCCGCGTCCTCTGTCGGAGAACTATGTGGCATCGGCCCCGTGTCCGCCTCCACTCTCGAAGCCGGTTCTGGAATCCGGCTGGTGGAGGCGTGATCGGCGGGATCCCCGGATATAGTCCGGCTACTCCTCTTCCTGCTAGGACACAAAGGGCGCTGTTATACTTTAAATACCATAATCGTAGGACAGGTTTTTACCTTACCTCTTAAGTGGCGTGTCGACCCTTACCGCCTTCCTCTTGAGCCTGCCCGATCCGGGCGCCCCTGGTCGACGAGTCCCTAGTTTCTCGGCCCTGCGCTCCGACCGTTGTCTCTGCAAGAAACACGACACTTCAAGGGTAAGGCATGACATCTGAAGGGAGTCCTCTTCGAAGGATAGGGTTTTCTCAGTTTGGCTTACACGCGACGTAGGTAGCAGTCCGGGATAGTCGGCAATAATGGCCACTGAGGCGCCGTCACAGCTCGCTTTATAAAATATTCCATTGACAAGCTCTACGGTAATATCTGGATCATCTTCGAGTCCTGGATATAGGGCCCTTTCGGGGTCCTCTGGCTGCAGGGAGGGGCTGGAGATTCCTTCTACGGCCCTCCTCAGTTCCTGCTCGGAAATGTCAAAGCGGATAATCTTAGCGGAGAACTCCGCGATGGGTGGAGCTGGGAAAGGAACGACGACTTACCCAGTTTGGGGGGTTGTGCATGAAGAATCCGTCTCGCGGTTTGATGCGAAGGAATTCTTCCTCTTCCCCTTTATACAAATCAGAAAATATCTTTGCCAGAGTAGTGGCGGAGTCCGAACCCTTACGGCCACAGCGGGTGGCGTTGTCTTCCCCGTTGAAGTGCCACATGGGCTTCCCCCTATATTGAAGCGGTTGCACTCCCCGTATTATGCATATTTCCATAACCTCGATTATCGTCAGTCCGGATTTGGCCAGTAACTTTATCCTGCTCATCAGGTCATGCATTTCCCTGGTATCCTCCTCTTTGGAACCTTGGGGGCGCCAGCTTAGACGTGCCCTCGGCGGGGCGTTACTGAACTTGGGGAGACCTGTCCGGACTGGATCCGGAAGGGGAACATCATCAATGTAAAACCACTCTGAAGGCTAGTTCTCTGGTGCCTTCTTGGGAGTGCCGGATAGGTATCCGGTTTCGGCAATGCGCCATACTTCGGCCCCGCCCACTTGACATGGGGATTCTCCCTGGTTGCGGGGGACAAGGTAGAATAGCTTCTTCCATAACCCGAAGTGAGGCTCGCAGCCTAAAAATAGCTCGCAAAGGGCAATGTCCCTGCTATGTGTAGTACGGAGGCAGGGGTAAGGTTGTGCAACTGGAGGCCGTAGAACTCCAGGAGCCCGCGAAGGAATGGGTGGATGGGAAACCCGACGCCCCTTAGCAGATGAGGGATAAGGCATATTCGCTCCTCTGGAGATGGATTTGGAGATCCCTCCGCTTGTTCCCCTCCGTTATAAGTGGCTATTCCGGCTCAGCAAACGACTATACCTTATGGGAGAAACCCTTGGGTTTGTTACTCTATCAAACGACTATGAGGAACTGAACACTCTTCCCAGTCCCCCGACTTGGAGCGAGGAGAGCGAGCAGAAGAGCTGCGACGGCCGGCCATGTTGGAATGGTTTTTTCCGGAGTGCTTTGTTGGATGCTTACTCGAGGAGGGAGAGTGAGGTTTGGATCTGAGAATCCCTGTCCCTTCAAATAGACGGTCAACCCGAAGGATTGAGGGTGGCAAACGCAAAAATGCCTCGGATCCTTGCATTCACTCGACACGTGGAGATGGTCATTATTGAGGCACTGAAGCCGAGGAGTACAACATTGATGGGAAGCCGAACACTATTCATCTTAACAGGTACTTTGGAGTATTCGGAGAAGGAACCCGCCTTGCAATGCCGAAAACAAGACTACGTGCCGGACTCATCGTCATTGAAGCCTGGTTCAGGGGCTACTGAGGGAGTCCTGGATTAGGGGGTATCCGAATGGCCGGACTATATACATCGTCCGGACTATTGGAGCGTGAAGATACAAGACACAAGACTCCGTCCCGTGTCCGGATGGTACTCTCCTTTGCGTGGAAGACAAGCTTGGCGATCCGGATATTGTGTTTCCTTCCTTGTAACCAACTCCATGTAAACCCTAGCCATCTCCGGTATCTATATAAACCGGAGGGGTTGGTCCTTAGAAGGCCGATCACAATTACAGTCATACCATCATAGGTTATCTCTTAGGGTTTAGCCTCTACGATCTCGTGGTAGATCTACTCTTGTACTACTCATATCTTCAATATTAATCAAGCAGGAAGTAGGGTTTTACCTCCATCGAGAGGGCCCAAAACTGGGTAAACATTCTATCCCTTGCTTCCTGTTACCATCAGCCTAGACGCACAGATCGGGACCCCCTACCCGAGATTCGCCGGTTTTGACACAGACAGCGGCACCCCGAACTTATAGCATTATATGCATAAGCTCCAAATCATGTCTTGGGTTAATAGTTGGGTTTGCCCGGCTCCCTTGTTTTGGTACCTTACATTCCGTTATATCGGCTAAGGTAGCACAGGAAGAACTACTGCGATGTGTCCCGGTTCTTTCGGACGAGCACCTCAGTAGAGAAAGCCGAAAACTGACCGGCATGATGTGGCGAGAGTTGGTCGCTGTTCAAGAGGTCTTAAAATCCTTAAAGATGTTTTCCGCTTTAGGCGAGGAATCGGCTTCGTCCAATTTAGGCATATATAGCGCCCGAATTCGGCTTTCCGAATTCTAGGAGCTTCACCGAAATTTGAAATTGTAGACTTCTATGGCTAAGTGAAAGTTATAAAGCCGCATAGTCCGATTGCCTTGTTCACTACGCTAGACACCTCCTTCTGGGACCAAAAATTTGGATAAAGAGTGTCTGGGTTTTTCCAAGAACTCCCCGGTACTAGTTACGTGGGGGTGGAAGCCGACGACTGGTCTACTTTCATAATTTTATAAACAGCCGCACAGAAGGTAATATTTTAAATCAAAAAGTGCTATATAGCGCAAGTAACTTCGTCTTTATATTACAACAACGACAGAAGTACATTTACTCACTTATCGTGTCCTTGGTACATTCATCGGCCACGAGACGAGCACCTTTCATAACGCCATCATAATATTTTTTGGGACAGCGATGCGCCTTGCCCTCCGGCGGCCCGTCCTTCACCAGCTTCTCTGCATCACTTGATCACTCAATGCAAACGGATCGCTTGATCACTTCAAGCCGCAGACAGGCATTTACCATCTGCTTTATCAGGCCGAAGTAGCTAGCGGGCAGGGGCTCACCAGGCCACATCCGGACTATAAAATCCTTCATAGCCACTTTGGCCGCCCTGTGGAGTTCAACCAACTGCTTCAGTTGGTCACTCAGAGGCACCAGGTGTTCGGCTCCCGCATACTGGGACCAGAACAGCTTCTCCATTGAGCTCCCCTCCTCGGCACGGTAGAACTCCACAGCATCAGATATGCTGCACGGCAGATCTACGAATGCCCCTGGAGAGCTCCGAATCCGGGTAAGTAAAAGAAATGTCTCCTCCACATGCTTGCTTTGCATAAAGAATGTCTTACCTGCCGCTATCTTCTTGGCCGCCTGGATTTCCTACTGTGCCTTTTCGGCTTCGACTTTGGCGTCTTTCATACTCGCAAGGGCCTTCGCAAGCTCTGACTCTTTCATCTTGAGATCATGCTCCAGGGACTCAAACTTCTTTCCGAGCTCCTGGAGCACTTGCTGTACCTCGCCCACTCTAGCATCTTGCTTTTCGCGCTCTTTGTTCTCCATGGCCACCTTGTCTTCGGCCTCGGACAGCGCTTTCTTCAGGGACACCACTTCAGTTGTGGCCCCTATTACAAAGTCACGACGCTTTGTCGTTAGAATCACCAATTTTGTCTATTCTTTATGATATGCGAACGGGGTATCACTCACCTTTGTTCTCTTCTAGCTGCCTCTTCGTGAGGCCGAGCTCTCGCTGTGCCTGCTCCAGGTCCCGTTTAAGTCCGGCGACCTCGGCTGTGCGGGCAGCAGCGGTAAGCAGCACCGCCTGCTTATTCATATGCACACCTACTATTAGACTCATGCGGATTATAATTGACCCTCCGTTTGGCTTTTCGTTTCGAACAGCAAACAGAGTATCAGGGGCTACTACCTATCGGGTGATAATTTCACAAATTTTTGATTACTTACCTCAAAACCTATCAGGAGGCTGGTGCAGGCTTCGGTTAGTCTGCTCTTGGCAGACAGAACCTTCTGAATCACCACACTCATAAGAGTACGGTGCTCTTCATCCATGGAAGCGCCGCGAAGTGCTTCCAGCAGACTATCCGACACCTCTGGCGTAAGGGAAGTCATCAGCACGGACGGCTCGCCCTCCCTAGCGAGGGGCCGCCTGCCCGAATCCGGAACCATTGGAGGTTCCGGTACAGTATCCGGCTGAGAGCTCGGCTTACTGTGGCTCTCATCGGCACAATCAGCAGGGATCTTATGCCCCGTGTTCCCGATGTATGGAATCTCGCCTTGGGGCGTCTCCAGAGTCACGTCCCCCTGCTCTGGGAGCCTTTGGGACAACACCTCTGTGTCATCCGTAGGCCGAGGAGTAGTGGCCGTCGGGAGCGAGTTCATCGCTGAATCACTCAAGGACCCATCCGAAGATGATACCTCGGGATGGACCCTGGTCGGACTGCATATACGTGTTCAGCGTTATAACAAACTATGAAGCGAAGTCTCACTAAAGTATAACAGAGTGCGGATACTTACGATCTCACTAGGGGCTTCCCCCTGGGCAGCCACTCCTCCTCGCTATAGGCGGCCGTGGTGGAGTAATCCGGAAGGGACGCCTTTCCCTTCTTGGGTGTCCTAGCCTCCCCCTCCGAGGCGGCTTTACTCTTCTTCTCCTCCCTAGTGTGGGAGGCAGAGTTTCTTCATGTTTCCTCCCACCTCCGCGGGAGGAATCTGCCTCGTCATCTTCGGACAACGAGGGTATGATGGCCTTGCACCGGAGGCCCTTCCCGGTCCCCTGGGCCGCCTTCTTAGGCCCCTCATCCTCTCCGGATGGGGCGGCCCTTTCCTCTTCCTCCTCCCCTTCGGGGGAGGAGTGTTCCTCGTCGTCTTCGGACGAGGCGACCTTACACCGGAGACCCTTCCTGATCCCCGGGGCCTTCTTTTCGGCCTTCTCTTCTCCGGCGCCTTGTAGGGCGCCGGGAATAGCATCTCCGTCAGGAGAGCATGTGCTGGACCTTCTGGCAGTGGAGCCGGACAGTCAATCCGCTCCGCCGTCCCCACATACTCTTGATCAAATGCACACAATGACTTAAGATTCCCACATGAGTACATTGGGAAAAACTGCATCCAGTGGTAGTCAGAAAACTCACCGGATAGGGGAGCCACGCGGCGTGAAGTCCGCGGTCCTCGGAAGTGGGAGGAGTTACTTCGGAGGCCTTGAATAGCGCCTTCCATGCGCCCTTGTGTGTCATGCCATAGAGCTTTTGAAGCGTTTGGTGTTCGGCCGGGACGAACTCCCACAGATTAAATGCCCGTCTTTGGCACGGAAGAATCCGGCAAACAAGAATGACTTGGACCACATTAACAAGCTTGATTTTCTTGTCCTTCATATTCTTGATGCAGTTCTGGAGTCCGGTCAGCTCCGCAGGCTCGCCCCAGGCCAGGCCCTTCTTTTCCCAGGAGGTGAGCCGCATGGGGATTCCGGATCGGAATTCGGGGGCCGCCACCCAGTTGGTGTCGCGCGGCTCGGTGATGTAGAACCACCCCGATTGCCACCCTTTCACGGTCTCAGCGAAGGAGCCGTCAAGCCAGGTGACGCTGGGCATCATGCCCACCATGGCACCTTTGCACTCCACTTGCTGGCCGCTCACGATCTTCGGCTTCATGCAGAAGATTCGTAGCCACAAGCCGAAGTGAGGCCTGATGCGGAGGAAGGCCTCGCACATGACGATAAACGCCGAGATGTTGAGGATGAAATTTGGGGCTAGATCATGGAAATCTAGCCCGTAGTAGAACATGAGTCCGTGGACGAAGGGATGAAGTGGAAATCCCAGTCCACAGACGAAGTGGCCGAGAAACACGACCCTCTCGTGGGGTTCCAGAGTTGGAATGATCTGCCCTTCGTCCGGTAGCCGATGCACGATGTCTGCGGCAAAGTATTCGGCCGCCCGGAGCTTCGCAATATGCTCCTCCTTCACGGTGGAGGCCACCCACTTGCGTCCTGCTCCGGACATGTTTGGCTGTGCGGTGAAAGCGTGAACTAGGGCGCTGGAGCTCGAAGGTGTGAGAATGGATAAGCAAAGGAGGAAGAAGGCATGGGTGAAAATGGGGAACCCTTATCCCTTTAAAGAGGTGACGAAAGCGGTGCGCCACCCCACTTGCCCGTTGAGAATCACTTATTTTCCAAGCGCCATGATTGTTGGCGCGGTTAGGTTACCCATACCCGTATTGATGGGAATCCCGTGATAAGGGGACATGATCTCTGCTTTGACAAGACGTGCCGAGGAAACCGCCTCGCAATATGCGCTAGGGCTGGTTGTGGGAAAACGGTTCGAATAATGACCCGACCGTAGTGTCGTGTCACGTTGTCTAAAGTTGTCAGCAGATTACCTTTGTGAAATATCATTCTCTCTACGGTGGTATGTGAAGATCATCTTGCAGATCCGGACACGGCATAAGTGTTCGATAATTACTTTGGAGTATTCGGAGATGGAACCCGCCTTGCAATGCCGAAGACAAACTGCGCGCCGGACTCATCATCATTGAAGCCTGGTTCAGGGGCTACTGAGGGAGTCCTGGATTAGGGGGTATCCGAACAGCTGGACTATATACTTTGGTCGGACTGTTGGACCGTGCAGATACAAGACTCAAAACTTCGTCCCTTGTCCGGATGGGACTCTCCTTTGCATGGAAGACAAGCTTGGCAATCCAGATATTGTGTTTCCTTCCTTGTAACTGACTCCATGTAAACCCTAGCCCTCTCCTGTGTCTATATAAACCAGAGAGTTTAGTCCTTAGAAGGACAATCATAATCATCATAGGCTAGCTTCTAGGGTTTAGCCTCTACGATCTCGTGGTAGATCAACTCTTGTAATACCTATATCATCAATATCAATCAAGCAGGAAGTAGGGTTTTACCTCCATCGAGAGGGCTCGAACCTGGGTAAAACATTGTGTCCCTTGCCTCCTGTTACGATCAGCCTTAGACGCACAGATCGGGACCCCCTACCCGAGATCCGCCGGTTTTGACACCGACACCCACCCCCCTAGGGCGTTCCTGGCACCCTCATGGCCGCCTCGGATGCTGCTTGACGTCCACTCCAAGTATCCTGGATTGCGTTTGTTCCAAAAATATCGGTCCCGAAGGTTTCATTCCGTTTGGACTCCGTTTGATATTCCTTTTCTTCGAAACACCGATATAGGCAAAAAAAGCAATTTGGGCGGGGCCTCTGGTTAGCAGGTTAGTCCCAAAAATGATATAAAAGTGTAAAGTAAAGCCCATAAACATCCAACACGGGTAATATAATAGCATGGAGCAATAAAAAATTATAGATACGTTGGATACGTATCAAGCATCCCCAAGTTTCATTCCTGCTCGTCCTCGAGTAGGTCAATGATAAAAACAGATTTTTTGATGTGGAATTCTACCTAGCATATTTCTCAATGTGCCTAATGACCCCCAGATCAGGAAGTTGATTCTTCAGGAGGCTCATGATTCGCCTTATTCGATTCACCCAGGCAACACCAGGATGTATCTGGATTTGAAGGAACGTTTCTGGTGGATAGGAATGAAGAAGGATATTGCAGAGTATGTAGCAGTATTTGATGTATGTCAGAGAGTTAAGGCAGAGCATCAGAAACCAGCAGTGTTACTTTAGCCTTTTCCACTACCCGAATGGAAGTGGGATAAACTTGGCATGCATTTTATCACTGGATTACCCAGGACCCGTTCAGGCTATGACTCTATCTGGGTGGTAGTCGATCGTTTGACGAAAGTAGCCCATTTCATCCCCGTGAAGACAACTTATACGAGTGCTAAGTTGGCAAAGATATACATGACCAGGATCGTATGTCTGCATGGAGTTCCGAGGACCATCGTATCAGATAGAGGAACACAGTTTCTTCAAAGTTTTGGAATCAGTTGCATGAAACTTTGGGGTACTAGGCTAGAGTTCAGTATAACCTTTCATCCACAGACAGATGGATAGACCAAGAGAGTCAATCAGATTCTGGAGGACGTGTTGAGAGCTTGTGTGCTAGATTATGGATCTAGTTGGGATGATAATTTGCCCTATGCAGAGTTCTCCTATAACAACAGTTATCAAGACAGCTTGAAGATGGCCCCTTTCGAAGCTTTGTGCGGAAGGAGGTGCAGGACACCATTATCATGGGACGAAGTTGGAGACAGACAGTTTTTTGGACCGGACTTAATCAGAGATTGTGAGGAGAAGGTTAAGTTGATTCGAGACAGACTCAAGATAGCCCAGTCCAGGCAGAAGAGTTATGCCAATACTAAATGCAAAGGAGGTAGCCTACAAAGTCGGAGACAGAGCATATCTTCGTGTGTCCCCACTTCGAGGAGTTAAGTGTTTTAGAGTCAAAGGGAAGCTAGCACCACAATTTTTAGGACCATACAGAGTTTTGGAACGCATGGGAGAAGTTTCCTACAAGTTGGAATTGCCCGAAGGATTGTCAGGAGTTCATGATGTGTTTCACGTTTCCCAGTTAAAGAAGTGCCATGCATAGATGGCCGACATTCCTCTGAAAGATACAGTGCCACTGGAAGCGATTCAATTGGATAGTGATTTGACCTACGAAGAGAAGCCAGTCAAGATTCTCGAGTTTTCCGGTCGAGTTACTCGCAACAAAGTCATCAAGTTTTGTAAAGTTCAATGGAGCCACCATACCGAGGAGGAATCTACCTGGGAGCGAGAAGAAGACCTCCGCAAGGACACCCACACCTTTTGCTGACCAACCCAAATCTCGAGGGCGAGATTCATCTTAAGGGGGGTCGGTTTGTAACATCCCAATTTTCAATTTGGATGTTATACATAGATCATTCATATGCATTTCATATTTTATTGAATTTTAATTGGTTGAGATCCAAGAAATCTTAAGCAACTCAAGGACCCAAGGAGAGAGTTGGAGTTTTCATAAATTTTCATTTTTGAATTTATTCAAATTTGAAAAGAGGATCAATTTCATTTCAACAAAATTCTTTCCAATTATTTCAAAACAATAGAAATAATGAGTGAAGATAAAATGACTTCTTCAAAACAGAGGAGAAATATCATAAAAGAAATTTGGAAGTCAAATTATTTTATTTGAATTTTTATTTGCATTTTTATTCGGTTAAATTAGGAAAAACATGAATTTTTAAAAATTGTATTTAGTCCAGAAAAATGTTCACATTGTCCCAGATATTATGTAGGGATGGTGAAAATTGTTTCTGGAATTTGTTGGACCTTTATTTTATTTTATTATGATTTTTCCTCGCGGCACTGTTGAGAAAAAAGTCTAACTCGGCCGGCCCAGCCGATACCAGGCCAGGCCCAGCTCATGCGCCGCCTCTCGTTCCGACTTGGGACGGGAGTCCCGCTGCCGATGATGGCAGAGTTCGTCCAGACTCCGCTCGCGCCACCCCCTACCAAAAGGCACCGCCGCCCCTCCCCTCTTTAAAGCCCAAGCCCCGCCGCCCCTCCTCCCCTCATCCTAAGCTGCGGCCCGCCCGAGCCGCCACCACTGCTGCCGATCCGCGCCACCGCCGCTGCCGCCGCCGCTGCTACTGCCGCACGCCGCCGCCGTCGCCTCGCCCTGCCGGAGTCGCCAAGTCCCGCCGGAGCTGCGCCTGTCTCGCCGTTGACCGCCGTGGACCGATCCGGTATAAAACCGCCCGGTTCATCAGTTTGTTTTCGGTTTATTTTTATTAGTTTGGTTTAGTTAGATCGACCGGTTTATTTTTTATTAGATCGGTTAAATAGTGAGCGTTCACCCGTTAGAATCTGTCAATGAACGAATTTCGTTCATTAGTCTCTGTTAGCGGACATTCGTCCGATAGATTTTCCTTTTTCTGTTTATTTTTCGCCCAGAGACCTATTCGCGAATAGTTTTATCGCGATTAAGCCCCTGATTTTCAAACCAGCGTAACTTTTTGCTCGTTTATCCAAATTACGTGAAACCAATGCCCAATTCTTCGTAACGATCCCCTCTTTCGAGTAAACCAACTTGAACATGATTTTCACAATTTAAAATGTGAGTTTAGTTCAGATTAGTTTTCAATCTTGTTCCATTTGTATCTTAAGTTTCGTAGCTCCGTTTGAGTTGATTCTTTTTGCAAATCGTAGCTAATCACATATAACTAATATTAAGATCTAATCCACATGAAAATAATGCTGTTAGAATTTTTTTTGTTTAGTTTAGTTGTTTGCTTGTTTCGAGTTTATTGGGATCTTTTCTTGATTTCTTTTTGTTTCGTTTGATTGATTGCTTATGTATGCTACTGTTTGTCTACGCTAAATTTTCAGGAGTGCGAAGCTTGTTACTACGATTCTCTAGAGTTTTCCGATCGTCAGCAAGGCAAGTTACACTTTGATCATACTCTTCTATACCCAGTTTTTACCATGCATTAGTTCTACCCCTCAAATATTTGCATGAGTAGTATTGGGAACATGTGGTTTGGTTGTAGTACTTGAGGTAGGAACCTAATACCTTTGATCACCCCAAGAATATACATTACGCTCAGTTATTGCTTAGCCATGCTCGTAGACGGGGATTGGATCGTGATACACATGGAAGTTGGGAGAGATATTAATTTCGGATAACTCTAAGGTGGCAACTTTAATACACATCTGGGTGGATTGGTTGGGGCACCTGGAGAATCCAGTGCTAGCCCATTTGGGAAATCCCGGAGTACCCGTGTGATTTTTCCTCGGTTCGCCACCCAGGCTCAAAGGGATCATATGATATTTCATGCCTAGAAACTTCCGTGTGCAGCCATAAGACATTATGGGCTCTGGCGTAGTTGAGTAAGTTGCGTGAGCTCGTGAAGAGGTGGACAAGCAGATGTAGAGGAAAATAGGTGTACCGGTCTACCTAGAGTAGAGAGTTAATGCTTCAGAAAGAATATGTCTCAATCTTCCGATCATGGATGCGGTCGAGTCTTGTGGGAAAAAATGCACAAACCTCTGCAGAGTGTATAAACTAATCATGGTTAGCCGTGTCCCCGGTTATGGACATCTTGAGTATCAAGAAGTGGATATTATCATTGATCTCATCACTCTTTAATTAATTGAATTGGGTCTAATGATGATACTTGTTTAATGTTGGGGTTTGAGTTGGAGGAACCTTCTCAAATATTGGTATAAACTTTGTAGTAAATACAATTTATTCCTTTTGAAGTAGGAAAAATTAGCTTTATGCAAAACATTAAACTTAGAGCCTCCACCAGCCAAATATGCATGTAGATATAGTTTCTTGCATTCATTTCTTTACAGTGTAACTCTGCCAACATATTCAATGTGCTGACCTACACGGCTGCAACGTCTCATGTTGCAGACTTCTCAAACGACAAATAAGGTGCGATAGGTCAGTGTCATGCACTCAGCTATGCCGTTGGAGTTGATGGACTCATTTACCTTCGAAGCTTCCGCAGTTATTTAATTTAGATGGCCTTCAACCATTCGATTTTGTGTAACAGATACTCTTTTGAGGACCTCGATGTAATAAGTGTGTGATTGAACTCTGTTATAATTCCTTGAGTACTGTGTGTGTCAGCATACCGATCCAGGGATGACACTTAAGCACAGAGACTTCGGTCCATTGGGATCATGGTCGCTACAGAAGTTATCACTCCGACTCCGAATATACTCAAGATGAGGGTGTTGCCGGTCTAGCACTTGTGTCAACCAACTCCTATGACATATTTGATTCACCAAATGAAGGAACTGGAAGATGCTTCATTGCTAAAGGCCCCAAGGTATCACACCCCGAGTATGTTGATTTCAATAGTGATGAAGATGATTTGGTAGGTGATGATGATTTACTTGTTGACAACTCTAGTGATGAATACTATGATGAAAATTCTATTAATCGTGCTAATAAAGATGAAATGAATGACAATGATAAGAAGGAGATTAAGAATCTAACTAAAGAACTAAACACTCTTAAGTTAGCTCATGAAAATACTTTGGAAGATCATCAAGAACTTTTAAAAACTCATGAGAAGCTATGCTTCGAGAAGCTCAATCTTGAGCAAGAACATGGGTTCTTAAAAGCCATCAATGATGATCTTCAGAAGAATAGTTCTTCTTACATTGCCAAGCATTTACTCTTGTCTACTTACATGCCACAAGTAACATTTAGCAACAAGAGTAAGAAAGATTCTTCTTCTAGTAGTAACAATAATCATGCTAAATCCAATATTGTTGCTTCTACTAGTTCTCTTGATTCCACTAATGATTCTCTTAGCCAAGTTACACTTGAGCAAGAAAATAGCTTATTGAAGGGAATTATAGAGAAAGGTGTTTACAAGAGCCTTGCCAGAAGTAAACAATTTGAGGAAATTGTACGCAAGAAAGGAAGGCACCGGAAGAATCAAGGTGTTGGTTTTGAATAAAAGTTCAATGCCAATGAAGTTGAGTGGGAACAAGATCAATACCCCAAGACTAAGTTTGTTCCTCAACAAGAGAAGTATGATCCTACTTCCTTCAAGGGAACACAAGCTCAAGATGATCTTCCACCACAAGACCACAAGCTAAAAGGCAAGGACAAGCTTCAAGAGGAGATTGATGCATTTGAAGATGCTCCAAAGGCCTGGGTAAAGTGGTTTCCCAAGTCTACTTCAAGTTCTACTTCATCAAGTACATATACAACCCCAAGGATTCACATCAAGATGATGTGGATCCCGAAGAAGAAGAACTAGATAGTTCTTGAGGGTGACTCTAGCAACATTCTTCACTCATATTCATTTTGGCAAGGAAAAGTGCAAACAACTTCCACATCTTGCACTAGTTCAAGGAGTCAGAAACCCTATTGTTGGTAAGACATGGGACAAGGTAATCTAATGCTTTCATGGACATCATCATGTGTGTGCTTCACTCTATGTCTATAGATATTCTTGTTTGTTCCTTGTGGGACTAACCCATGTAGGTATTGTAAGTGCAACTCACTCCAATGGATTGCTCCAAATGATCTACCTCAACAATGAGCATCCACATCTTCAACACCTACATGAAGTCATCATCGACAAAACCCAAGGTTAGTTCATCCCTCTTAGGGAGGATATCACATCTAGGAGGAGCTTTACTCTAAGAATTGAGCTAAAGCAACTCTAATGGTGTGAACACAACAATGCTTTATGTAAAAGTGGTAACCCCACTTGTGCTTAAACGATGAGTATGACCTACGATCAAATGTTCTCATTTGAGTCCTAAGTCAATATACTCATATATAGACGACCTAGTCATCGCCAATTGCTTGATAGATGCTAGAATGTTTGTGCATGCTTTGCCACATATTTCATTTGCCATTTTATTGTGTGGGAATGTTGTTTGCATACTTTTCTCATTCGAGGACATCCATTTGTTACTTTGATTGTTTGACTCTTCTTATTTTGCCAAATGGATGGACAAGAATGCCTAAGAACTTCCTCTAGCTATCTATGCTTTTCTCATCTCAAACTCTATTCATGCTACATCACAAAGTTTGATCAAGTCAGATTCGAACCCTCTCGGTGAGGAGCACTCAGAGTCAGCGATTCATCATAGACTTAAAATTCCAAAACCTCTCTATGCATTTCGGTCTGACCGATTCATCCTTTTCGGTCGTACCAGGTTCACTGAGTTGATCTAGGTTTTCAATCTCGGTGCAACCGATTAGAACTATTCGGTCACACCGAGTTGCAGTAACCGCTTGCGATTCTGCATCTTGGTGCCATCAAGTTGTTCCCTCGGTCACACTGACAGGGTCAGGATATATATACCAACGGGTCAAATTTTGGAAATTTATCCAAAACCTATTCACCCGCGCGTGTCCTGCTCTGCCGCCTCGGGTCTTCGAATCGTCCTCTCGTCGCTAGCGACCTCCCGCCACTGGTCTCCGCTGCTGTCAATGGAAATCTTCACCTCCGTTGCCGCCGTAACGAGCTCATCGGCAAGTTAGGGTATGAGTTCGACACTTTGTGCAATCTTTTACCTCTGATTCTTAGTACAAAGACAATGCCATGTTTCTTACCAAGTATGAGATCAATCTATTAGAGAAATCTTCCTTTAGATTAGTTTTGATTCAAAAATTTAGGGTTAGGTTTCTGCCGAACTCATCTCAGACCGACCGAGTTGTAGAAATTGGTCTCACCAATTTGGCTTAGGTCATTGCACTTGTAATTTTCGGTCGGACCGAAACTTGCAAATCACGTTCAGAACTTTGTGAAACCCTAGCAATCTCGGAGTCACCGAACTGTGTCTCGGTCTAACCGATTCCACTAGTTTAGACTCCAAAGTTGCTTCGGTGCCACCGAGTGTGACAAATCAGTAGCTCCGAAATGCTTTCTTTGGAAAACTAAAATTAAGTCTTTGACTCATTTGTTCTGCAAAAACTCTGCACTTTGTGATGCTCATACATTCTATCTCATCTATAACTATTCACAGGGTCAGCTCTTAGTTAGCAGTGTCAGTATCTCTGATCAGAGGGACAGTCAGAATAAGTCTGAGGAGCAGATGGATCTGAGTGAGAGCACTAGTCCCTCTGGCAGCTATGATGAGGGGAGCAGGAACACTCCCAGCAACCCGCCTAAGGCAACAACTAGGCAAAGAAAGAAGAAAAGCTCAGATTCAATGGATGAGGATTTTGAAGTTGAGGAAGTGACCTCGAAGAAGAAAGTGCTCAAGAAGGAATATGGTGCTGCTACTAACACCAAGCCAGGTCAGCACAAGAAAGCACCTGCCAAGAGAGTGCCAATGTCAAAGGCCAGAGCATCAACACAAGAGAAAATGGAATTTACTCTTGAGCCCAGAGAAGATGGAGATGGAAAGAAAAGAAAGGAAAGGGTCAGGAAAACTGTTGCAAGAGTAATTGGAAAGTCATCAATGGTGAGAGATGATGCAGAAGAAGAGGAACAAGAGGATGCTCCATCAACACCCAAGTCTCAAAAGCTGATGTGGGATGCCATGAAGTCTGGGGCTGCTCCTTCAAAGCCCAAGACTGTCTCCAAAGCTCCAGCCAAGCTTCAAAGTCTGAACCAAAGAGAAGCACTAGGAACATTCCTGCTGCAGAGAAGAACAAGGCCCTAGTGCCTGAGATTGAAGAAGAAGAAGACGAAGCCCAAGTGCTTAGAAAATTAAAGCCAAAGATACCAGACCATGATGACAATCATCCAGTGGCATAGAACATGAAGGAGAGAAAGAATGCAGGTCTCAGACTATGGAGGCAAGCAGATCCCTATGCTGTGAGGAGAAGAACTGTTGTGTACTACAGGTTTCACACCAAAGAACAACATGATTTCTATGAGACTGTACTCCTTGACAAGAAGCCCATTGTGTGTGACATGAAGTGGGTTGATTGGAAATACATTGATGCTAATGAAGATCATTTTCCAGGAGTGCATGAAAGCTTCAGACTCAATGGAGTTGACAAGTTTGTGGGTCAGAAGTTGAAGTGGAATGATGAGCTCATTATGCAGTTTTATTCAACAGCTCATTTCTATCCTGATGGCAAGATTGTCTGGATGTCAGAAGGTACAAGGTACCAATCTTCTGTTGCTGAGTGGGCCAAGCTCATTAATGCCCCTGAAGAAGCTGAGAGGGACATTGATGTCTATGCTGAGAAGAAGAAGGATCACAACTCCATGGCCAACATGTACAAGGAGATACCTGACAAAGCCTTGGAGACACATAAGCTAGGCTCAGTGTACTATTTGATGTCAGGATTGGACACCATGAACACCATTCTAAGGCACACCTTGTTGCCCAAATTAGGAGATCACAAGATGATCAGAGGCCACTCCATCAACTTGCTTCAGCTCTTTGATTTGCCCCAGAAGTTCAAAGTGATGAGTTTTATTGTTGAGACCATCAAGAGAACAACTGCTGACCAGAAGAGGTCATGTGGATATGCTCCACCCATTTAGATGTTGATAAATTCCAAGATGAACAAAGTAGTGTATTTGTTGGAAAAAGAGCACCTTCCCTTGAGGCCTGACTTTGAGGACGACATAGTTGTCATGAATGCTGAAGATCCCACATCACTAGAGGATCAAGAGAAGAGCCAGAAAGCAAAAGCAGAGAAGGCAGCAAAGATGCCAAGTGCTGAAGAGGCTTCACAAGTTTTCCTCAAGTCAAAGCAAGACCAACTTGGATATATTATTCAAGCTACCTTGAGGATTGAGAAAGGATTGGCCACCCTGACTAAGAACCAAGAGAGCCTAGAGAGGATCATTGAAACAAAGTTCTATGATCTTGACTTGGAAGGTGACCGAAATTCAAACAGCAGTTGAGCAGCTCCAAGAAGAAGCTGAAGAGAGGAAAGGGAAAGCAACCACTGAGGTGTTTCAGAGAGTGCCTAGGGCACAAATATCTGCAGCAGTGCCAGGGCCATACACTAGAGCTACTACATCAGCACCTACAACCACAGCTTCAGTTTCCCCTCCAGTGGCAACTCCACCAGCTCCATCAACTTCGACAGATGCATTCATTCTTGGAGGCCTCTCGACGCCACCTCCCGAAGATCAAGCTTAGAGAGCCGCATAGCACTATGCATTTTCAAGCTTTTTGGTAACTTGTTGCCAAAGGGGGAGAAAGTGTATAGATCATAGGCTTCGAGAGAGAGAGAGAGAGAGAGAGAGAGAGAGAGAAAGAGAGCTTTGCTTCTTTTTTTACTTATTTGCTTGCTTGCTTGGTTGATACTCTATGATTGTGTGTGTGAAATACTTTGTATGGTCATGTATTTGATCATATCATACTTAATGCTTATGCTTGAATGGTAATATTATCTATCTTTTATGTATGATCATTCAGTTTTCCTTGGTGATGAGTGCTTGTTCCTATTTCTATCATTTTGAGTGCTCCACCAAGATGTATGTGACATGGAAGAGTAACCCATAATCCTAATTGGTTGTGCATTTGCATTCAAGAGCAAATTTTAAATAATGCACAAATTTAGGGGGAGCTCTTACTTATCACATACTTCTCAAAGCGATGATGTTTTTCATTCTTATTATCATTTGTCGAAGCTTTGATCTATATGTTGTCATTAATTACCAAAAAGGGGGAGACTGAAAGTGCAACTAATCCCGGGTGGTTTTGGTAATTCTTAACAACATATAGCTCACTGAACTAATGCTCTTTCAAGATGATCATTTCAGAAAGTTCAATGATTGGCATGGCATGGACTAGAGATGTGGACCCCTCAAAATGCAAAGGACACATATTGACTACAAGCTCAAGACTCTACATTTTCTTTTTAGTGATCCAAGATCACATTGAGTCCATAGGAAAGCCAATACTATTAAAAGGGGATGAGGTGTTGCTTAATGGCTTACTTGCTCAAAATGCTTAGTGATATGCTCCAAAACCCTCAACCACTTTCTCATTTCCACATATGTCCTAAACCAAAAAGTCAAACTCGTCCCTACCGATTTGATCTATCCAGCGCCACCGAGTTCATTTGACATAGACACTGCCAGAAACCCTAATCAGTTCAGTTTCATCGATAGGGATCTCAGGCTCATCGAGATGGGATTGCAAACTCTCTATTTCCCTTCGTAATGTTTTGGTCTCACCAAAATGAGCGATCGGTCCCACCGAGTTCGCAATGGAAACTCCCTTTTTCCTTTTCGTAACGTTTCGGTCCCACCGAAATGTGCGAATCGGTCCCACTGAGTTTGCCTGACCAACTCCCTATGTGCCTATTAATGAAATCCTTCCCACCGAGTTCATGTGATTGATCTCACCGAGATTAAGTTTTGCCCTAACCCTAGCACATCGGACCCACCAAATTGATCATATCAGTCCCACCGAAAATCCTAATGTTCATATTTTGACCGAAATCGGTCTGACCGAGTTTCACCGTTCGGTCTCACTGAGTTCGGGAATCTATGTGTAACGATTAGACTTTGTGTGGAGGCTATATATACCCCTCCACCCATTCTTCATTCATGGAGAGAGCTATCAGAATGTTCCTACACTTCCACCATCCATTTCTGAGAGAGAACCACCTAGTGATGTGTTGAGACCAAAACATTCCATTCCAACCACAAGAATCTTGATCTCTAGCCTTCCCCAAGTTGCTTTCCACTCAAATCATCTTTCCACCATCGAATCTGTGAGAGAGAGTTGAGTGTTGGGGAGACTATCATTTGAAGCACAAGAGCAAGAAATTCATCATCAACACACCATCTATTACCTTTTGGAGAGTGGTGTCTCCTAGATTGGTTAGGTGTCACTTGGGAGCCTCCGTCAAGATTGTGGAGTTGTACCAAGGAGTTTGTAAGGGCAAGGAGATCGCCTACTTTGTGAAGATCTACCCAAGTGAGGCAAGTACTTCATGGGCGATGGCCATGGTGGGATAGACAAGGTTGCTTCTTCGTGGACCCTTTGTGGCTGGAGCCCTCTGTGAACATGCGCAGCCGTTACCCTTCGTGGGTTGAAGTCTCCATCAACATTAATTTACGATAGCACCACCTATCGGAACTATGCCAAACATCTCCGTGTCAACATTGCATTTGCTCCCTCCAAACTCCTCCCCTTTACCTTCATATGCAATGATTTACATTCCGCTACTATACTCTTAGAATTGCATGTGTAGGTAGATTGCTTGATCAATGCTAAGTTGCTAAAATCTGCCAATAATTAAAGTTGGGAAAAGGCTAGGTTTTTATTTGGTCAAGTAGTCTAATCACCCCCCCCCTCTAGACATACTTTCGATCTTACACCAGGTGAATTGAAAAATATCGCATAGCATAAGTCGCCAGGCGAGTCAAAGCAATGAAGAAGCCAATGATGCGTAAGGGTATGAATCTTACCAAAGATGGCAGCTGTCATTTGAATTATAAGTTGTTTTAAGCCGGATAACTCTTCTGTTACCGGATGATGACCCACAAGTATAGGGGATCTATCGTAGTCCTTTCGATAAGTAACGGTGTCGAACCCAATGAGGAGCAGAAGGAAATGACAAGCAGTTTCGAGCAAGGTATTCTCTTCAACCATTGAAATTATCGGTAACACATAGTTGTATGATGAGATAATTCGTAACGGGTAACAAGTAACAAAAGTAAACAAGGTGCAACAAGGTGGCCCAATCCTTTTTGTAGCAAATGACAAGCCTGGACGAACTCTTATATAAAGCAAAGCGCTCGTGAGGACACATGGGAATTGTTGTCAAGTTAGTTTTCATCATGCTCATATGATTCATGTTCATTACTTTGATAATTTGATATGTGGGTGGACCAGTGCTTGTTGTTTTCCTTCCTTGGACAAGCCTCCCACTTATGATTAACCCCTCTCGCAAGCATCCGCAACTATGAAAGAAGAATTAACGTAAACCTAACCATAACATGAAACATATGGATCCAAATCAGCCCCTTACTAAGCAACACATAAACTAGGGTTTAAGTTTCTGTCACTCTAGCAACCCATCGCCTACTTATTACTTCCCAATGCTTCCCCTAGGCCCAAATCATGGTGAAGTGTCATGTAGTTGACGTTCACATAACACCATTAGAGGAAAGACAACATACATCTCATGAAAATATCGAACGAATACCAAATTCACATGATTACTTATAACAAGATTTCTCCCATGTCCTCAGGAACAAACGTAACTACTCACAAAGCATAGTCATGTTCATAATCGGAGGAGTATTAATTATCATTAAGGATATGAACATATGATCTTCCATCGAATAAACCAACTAGCATCAACTACAAGGAGTAATCAACACTACCCACAGGTACCAATCTGAGGTTTTGAGACAAAGATCAGATACAAGAGATGAACTAGGGTTTGAGAGGAGATGGTGTTGGTGAAGACATTGATGGAGATTGACCCCCTCTTGATGAGAGGATCATTGGTGATGACGATGGCGATGATTTCCCCCTCCCGGAGGGACGTTTGCCCGGCAGAACAGCTCTGCCGGAGCCCTAGATTGGTTCTGCCCAGGTTCCGCCTCGAGGCGGCGGCGCTTCGTCCCGAAAGCTTCCTTCTAATTTTTTTCCAGGTCAAAACACACCATATAGCAGAAGATGGGCGTCGGGGGCCTGCCAGGGAGCCCACAAGGACGGAGGGCGTGCCCTCCACCCTTGTGAATGGCAGGTAGCCCCCCTTTGGTGCTTTCTTCGCCGAATATTTTTTATTTATTCCAAAATGATTCTCCATGAAGTTTCAGGACTTTTGGAGTTGTGCAGAATAGGTCTCTAATATTTGCTCCTTTTTCAGTATAGATTTCCAGTTGCCGGCATTCTCCCTCTTCATGTAAACCTTATAAAATTAGAGAAAAAATGCATAAGTATTGTTATATAATGTGTAATAACATCCCATAATGCAATAAATATGAATATAAAAGCATGATGCAAAATGGACGTATCAAGTCGCCCAACTTAGACCTTGCTTGTCCTCAAGCGAAAGCCGTTATCGAAAAATATGTCCACATGTTTAGAGATAGAGGTGTTGATAAAAATAAAATACGGACATGAGGGCATGATGATCATCTTTAGAACAGCAACATATATTGTCATATAATTTCTTATGCTAAAGCAACAATTCATTCACAAGGTAAAGTATGAATCATAAACTTCATTGAAAACTAACAAACTATGATCTTAGTCATTGAAGCAATTGCAATTTATCATAACATCGAATAGAGTCAGTATAAGAGATTTTCAGCAAGTCCACATACTCAACTATCATTTAGTCTTCCACAATTGCTAACACTCATAGGATACTTATGGGTTCAAATCTTCAATCGTACACAGATAGGGGCTTATAGTTTCGCCTCCCAACATTTACCTCAAGGGTAAGGTCAACAATAATACTTTATGAAAATCTACATCCGAGTGGATATATATATATATATATATATATATATATATATATATATATATATATATATATATCCGGATCTCTCCACCACATAGTGCTTGCCAAAGGAAAAAGTGTAATAAGGAAAGGTGATGATCACAATGACTCTTGTATAAGGGTAGAAGATAAAAGTAAAAGATAGGCCCTTCGCAGAGGGAAGCAGATGTTTCCATGCGCTTTTATGGTTGGATGCACAAAATCTTAATGCAAAAGAACGTCACTTTATATTGCCACTTGTGATAAAGACCTTTATCATGCAGTCCGTCACTTTTATTTCTTCCATATCACAAGGTCATATAGAGCTTATTTTCTTCACACTAATAGGTCATACATATTTAGAGAGCAATTTTTTTGTTGCTTGCACCGGTGACGACTTACCTGAAGGATCTTACTCAATCCATAGCTAGGTATGGTGGACTCTCATGGCAAAACTGGGTTTAGGGATGTGTGGAAGCACAAGTAGTATCTCTACTTGGTGCAAAGAATTTGGCTAGTATGAGGGGGAAAGGCAAGCTCAACATGTTGGATGATCCATGACAATATAACTTCTATTCGGATATAAGAAAACATAACTCATTTTGTTGTCTTCCTTGTCCAACATCAACTTTTTAGCATGTCCTATTTTAATGAGTGCTCACAATTACAAAAGATGTCCAAGATAGTATATTTATATGTGAAGCCTCTCTTTCTTTATTACTTCCTATTAATTGCAACAATGACCAAAACTATGTTTGTCAACTATCAACAACTTTTATTCATCATACTCTTTATATGTGAAGTCATTACTCTCCATAAGATCAATATATGATCTTTTTATTTCTTTTTATTCTTTATTTTATTTAATTCCCTCAATATCATAGCAACATAGCAAAGCCCTCAACTCAAAACTACTCTTTATTATATATAACTCATGGACACGATTACATAGATAAAGGTCAAAACAAAACTCAAAGCTAGATCATACTGAAACTTTATTCTACTAGATCAAGATATAATCAAAAGCATCGAACTAAGAAAAATGATAAAAGTAAAGATGTGATGGTGATACGATACTGGGGTACCTCCCCCAAGCATGGTAGTTGCCAAGGGGGGTGCCCATACCCATGTATTTATGTCTCTTTCTTCGGAGGTGGTGATGATGGAGTTGTTGATGATGTAGGCTTGTCGTCCATCTTCCAAGGCATAGTCTCACCATCGTAGAAGGGTGAAAGAGTCTCCCGGATCCTCAAATCTGTAGCCAAACTCATCCTCTTGAATCTATATTCATACATAGTTTGGTTTTGCAGGTCATAGGTCTAGCTCTGGAGGTGCTCGATTTTCTCGTGAAGCTTGAAGATGGCCTCCCCGATGTTCTCGGCATCCAGCTTGTGATTGTTGGTGAACTCCGCGATCATCATGTGATTGGTGTTGAGTCCATGTTCCACCATCCCTTGGCACTTGATAACTTGCTGCTCCATTGCTTCGAGTCTTGTCTCCATGCTTTTCGCCTTCTTTGGTTCCTCAACATCGCGGATGTGAAGCACCCTCACGCGTCTCAATGGTTTGAGGGTGTCGCAGCACCTCCGCAAGGCAGGGTTGATGACCCTCTCGAAAAACTTGTCCTTGGGGGCGCTTGGAGACATCATGGTGATTTAGATCTGTCAAAAAAACAGCTCGAAACAAAAACAGGGGATTTTGTCGTGGTACGGTGGTTAAAAGCTTCGGGAGATTATATAATGAATTTTTACCGACCAAAAGAAGTATCGGGCAAGAAAACAGAGTTCGGAGGGCACACGAGGTAGCCACAAGGCAGGGGGCACACCTAAGGGGGTAGGGCACGCCCTCCACGCTTGTGGTCCCCTCGTGTCTCTTTTGGACTACTTTTAATTTTCCTAATTTTTTAAACATTCCAAAAAGGAGAAAAATTGCTATTAGAATAGTTCGGAGTCGGTTTACTTACTGTACCACATACCTATTCCTTTTCGGAGTCTGAAATGTTCTGGAAAGTATCCCTTATGTAGTCCTCCGGTGTTATGGTATTAATTATATTGGTTTCAACATTTACGGGAGTACCTGAGATATAATGTTTGATTCTTTGACCGTTTACCACCTTCGGATTTGTGCCTTCGGCGTTGTTGATTTTGATGGCACCGGAACGATAGACCTCCTCGATAATGTAAGGACCTTCCCATTTAGAGAGAAGTTTTCCTGAAAAAAATCTTAAATGAGAGTTGTATAGAAAAACATGACAACTACATTAAACTCACGCTTTTGTATCCTTTTGTCATTCCATCTTTTAACCTTTTCTTTAAACAACTTGGCATTCTCATAGGCTTGAGTTCTCCATTCATCAAGTGAGATAATGTCAAATAACCTCTTCTCACCGGCAAGTTTGAAATCATAATTGAGATCTTTAATAGCCCAACATGCCTTATGTTCTAGTTCAAGAGGTAAGTGACATGCTTTTCCATAAACCATTTCATACGGAGACATTCCCATAGGATTCTTAATTATAAGTAGTTCCATAAGCTCATAATGCATCATCAAGTTTCTTAGACCAATTCTTTCTAGATCTATTAACAATCTGTTGCAAAATCAATTTAATTTCTCTATTGCTCAATTCTATTTTGACCACTAGACCGAGGATGATATGGAGATGCAATCCTATGATTAACATCATACTTAGCAAATAATTTACGGAAAGCACCATGAATAAAATGTGAACCACCATCAGTCATTAAATAGCTAGGGACTCCAAAAATCGGAAAAATAAATTCGTTAATCATCTTAATAGAAGTGTTATGATCAACACTACTAGTTGGAATAGCTTCTACCCACTTAGTAACGTAATCAACAACAACCAAAATATGTGTATACCCATTAGAGGAAGGAAAAGGTCCCATATAATTAAAGCCCCAAACATTAAACGGTTCAATAACAAGTGAATAATTCATAGGCATTTCCTGATGTCTACTAATATTGCCAATTCTCTGGCATTCATCACATGACAAGACAAACTTACGAGCATCCTTGAAGAGAGTAGGCCAATTAAAACTAGATTGCAATACCATATGTGCAGTTCTATCTCCAGTGTGGTGTCCTCCGTAAGCCTCGGAGTGGCACTTGCGTAGGAGCTATTCCTATTCATGCTCAGGTACACAGCGTCTCATAACACCATCTACTCCTTCTTTATAAAGGTGTGGGTCATCCAAAAAGTAATGTCTTAAATCATAGAAAAACTTTTTCTTTTTCTGGTATGTGAAACTAGGTGGTATAAATTTAGCAACCATATAATTAGCATAATCAGCATACAATGGAGTACTACGAGAAGCATTTATGATAGCTAATTGTTCATCAAGAAAGCTACAATCAATAGGCAGTGGGTCATCAAGAACATTTTCTAACCTAGACAAGTTGTCTGCAACGCGGTTCTCAGCTCCCTTTCTATCAATAATATGCAAATCGAATTCTTGAGCAAGAGAACCCATCTATTAAGTCTAGGTTTAGTGATATTTAATAGCAGCATGATGAGTGTGGACAGTTACTTTGGAATCAACAATATAAGATCTAAACTTATCACAAGCAAAACCAACTGCTAAAAATTCTTTTTTAGTAGTAGCATAATTTCTCTAGGCACTGTCTAGAGTTTTACTAGCATAATGAATAAAATTCAATTTCTTATCAACTCTTTGTCCTAGAACAACACCAATAGCATAATCACTAGCATCACACATAATTTCAAAGGGTAAATTCCAATCAGGTGGCTGAACAATATGTGACAGCCTGGCTTTTGGCCCTTTTCTTTTTATTTTTCATTTGATTTATTTGGTTTTGCTCTGTTTTTCTTTTTGGAGTGGTTCCGTGGCCTTGAAACCTGGGAGATCATCCTCATTTCCTCTCCCAAGTGACTCATCACCCTCAAACCTATAGCAAGATCATGCCATTTCCATCCTAGCCCAAATCCCAATATTCTTTTTCTTGGGGAAAATTCCTTTTTCATTAAAGGAATAACCTCATTTGCCCTAGGTTGTGAAGCAACCTATATTTTTGTCCATCCAAAACTTCCCAAATAATTCTCATAATTTCTTTGGGTCATATGTTGCTAAAATATGCCCAAACTTTCCTTCCCCAATAATTATTCTTCATTTCTGTCCAGTATGGCTTTCTGTGAAGAAAGTGCCACCTATCCTTTATTGATTGCTCCCAAACTTCTTGGGCATGATATTTCATCCAAATTATTGCCTCATGCCAAAATTCAACTTCATTTGCCTAGCCAATCTTCCTCAGTGATTTTTCAAAGTTTCTATCAGACAGAGGACTTTGTGAAGGAAGTACTAGCTAGGAGTATCCAAATGAGATGAAATTTGGCACACTCCTTCATGTTCTCATATTAACCCAATCCAAATTTCAGCCTCATCCAATCATCTATGTGAGCACAGGACCAAATCATTGATTCTGGCAATATTTTCAGGTTGTGAAGCAAGTGTATTTTATATTGCTTCAATAATTCTGAGAAATTACCAGATCATCCACCAAATTTGGGATCATTTCATTGAGCCATTTGATCGCCAAAATTATTCCAAGTTTCTGGCCAGTGGGGATGTTTGTGAAGCAAGTACTATTTTGGCATGTCCATTTGGTATGAAACTTTTACAGCATCTTCATATGGCAAAATAACCAAGCCTTGCCAAATTTGATCCCAAGTTGCTTCTGCATGTGAGTGCATCATCCAAATCAAGTTTCTGGACCAAATTTGCACTTACAAAGCAACCCTAGTCATTTCTGATCCAATTGTCCTCAAAACCTCTAGGATTATAGTCCTTCCTAACCTAATCATCCTAGACAACTCCATTGACCCCAATTAAGTTTTTGTTGATCACCAGTGCACGGCCAAGTTTACTGCAGTAAACTTCAGACGATGACTACGATTTAACCACAGCACCTCAGACCAAGACATAGCTGCATTAATGCTTCACTCTGGAAGGACTAGCCCCCAGACAAGGCTTTCCATCCCCTACAATCCTCCCGTTGCCATGTCGCGTGGTGACCGCACAGCTGGCATGCCCATTTGCGCGCTCTGTGCGCAGTGGCCGCGTCTAGTGGCCATTTGTGCTCAACCCCCTCCTCCTCTCGCCGTCTTAGCGTGCGTGACTTTGTCCATTATCTTCCTCTCATTGTCGCCGTTCCCCTGGACCCCTCTCCCCCTCCGTCCGCTTCCTCACCGACGCTCATCGACGCACGCCCACGGGGGAACAGTGGCGGTTTGGCTTGGAGCTCGCCGTCTTCTTCCTCCCTATGCTCCCTTGGCCTCCTCTGCCCCATGAGACTCTCCCCTATTCCCCCTCTGTCGCCTACCTTCGAGATCATGCGCGTGCACATGCATCCGCGGCGCCGGCTGATATGTCCATTTTGCATCATGCTTTTATATCAATATTTATTGCATTATGGGATGTTATTACACACTATGTCTCAATACTTATGGCTATTCTCTCTTATTTTACAAGGTTTACCATGAAGAGGGGGGGGGGGAATGCCGACAGCTGGAATTCTGGCTGGAAAAGGAGCAAATATTGGAAACCTATTCTGCACAGCTCCAAAAATCCTGAAACTCCATGGAAGTCAGTTTTGGAATTAATAAGAATTATTGAGCGAAGAAAATATTAGAGGGGGCCCACACCCTGGCCAGGAGGGTGGGGGGCGCGCCCACCCCTACTGGGAGTGCCGCTGTCTCCTGGGCCCCCTGGTGGCCCTCCGGTGCCCATCTTCTACTATATGAAGGCTTTGACCCTGGAAAAAATCAGAGGCAAGCTTACGGGACGAAACTCTGCCGCCACGAGGCGAAACCAATCTAGGGCTCCGGCAGAGCTGTTATGTCAGGGAAACTTCCCTTCGGGAGGGGGAAATCATCACCATCGTCATCACCAACGATCCTCTCATCGGGAGGGGGTCAATCTCCATCAACATCTTCACCAACACCATCTCCTCTCAAAACCCTAGTTCATCTCTTGTATCCAATCTTGTATCAAAACCACAAATTGGTACCTGTGGGTTGCCAGTAGTGTTGATTACTCCTTGTAGTTGATGCTAATTGGTTTACTTGGTGGAAGATCATATGTTCAGATCCTTAATGCATATTAATACTCTTCTGATTATGAACATGAATATGCTTTGTGAGTAGTTACGTTTGTTCCTGAGGACATGGGGTGAAGTCTTGCTATTAGTAGTCATGTGAATTTGGTATTCGTTCGATATTTTGATGAGATGTATGTTGTCTTTCCTCTAGTGGTGTTATGTGAATGTTGACTACATGACACTTCACCATTATTTGGGCCTAGAGCAAGGCATTGGGAAGTAATAAGTAGATGATGGGTTGCTAGAGTGACAGAAGCTTAGACCCTAGTTTATGCGTTGCTTCGTAAGGGGCTAATTTGGATCCATATGTCTAATGTTGTGGTTAGGTTTACCTTAATACTTCTTTTGTAGTTGCGGATGCTTTCAGTAGGGTTTAATTATAAGTGGGATGCTTGTCCAAGTAATGGCAGTACCCAAGCACCGGTCCACCCACATATCAAATTATCAAAGTACCGAACACGAATCATATGAGCGTGATGAAAACAAGCTTGACGATAATTCCGATGTGTCCTGGGGAGCTCTTTTCTCATTATAAGAAATTGTCCAGGCTTGTCCTTTGCTACAAAAAGGATTGGGCCACCTTGCTGCACTCTATTTACTTTCATTGCTTGTTACTCGTTACAATTTATCTTATCACAAAACTATCTGTTACCTACAATTTCAGTGCTTGCAGAGAAAACCTTACTGAAAACCGCTTGTGTCAGGACCCCGACTCGATGTCACGTCGATCTAGCCTGTAACACCTCATATCACTTTGCGGCCTCACGCACGGTATCCCCACGGGTGTCGCCTTACCTTTGCCCGGGACCGTTTGCGCCTTTTGGCTCACGTATATAATAGTGTCGCTAGCATCCATATGATAAGTCGCCCGGGCTAACATTACTAGTCGTAAACCCAAAGTGGCACAGACTTACAGGGACAGGCATCCATGACCCAACTTCGAACGTGTCGGTCATCAGCAAGTGGGTTCGCGCTGTAGCACTAGGCTAGCAGGACTCCGGTAAACCAGGCTGTAGCGGGCTAACAGGCCTCCGGTACTCAATGCGTGACATTTCCCCGAAGGGACAGACACAGGAACGAAGAAGGACACATGCCGGCCAGCCTAAGTGTTCCGGAGCAGTAGCAAGCTACCATGGCCCAGTGGAGACACTAGGAGACATTTCCCGGTAAGAGAGGCTACTAAAGATAAACAACTAGATAGTCAGATCCCACACATACCAAGCATTTCAATCATACACACAATATGCTCGATATGTGCAAATACAACAAGGCATCACAACATGACTCTAAGACACAAGTACTTTATTGAAGGCTCAGAGAGCCATACATAACATACACATAGGTACGGGTCACATGACCCAGCATTCAAGTCATACAGTCATACAAACCAGCAGTGGAAGTAACTTGTCTGAGTATAGACAACTAGTAAAAAAAAGAGGCTTGGAAAGCCTAGCTATACTACGTGGTCCTTCACAAGCTCAGGATCACCACCTGGGCCTTAGCCTACTCATTGATGTCAACGTCTACGAAAAACCCATCAGAAGGGGTTGCAGCATCTTCTGTAAAATGTAAATTATAGCAACATGAGTACAAAGGTACTCAGCAAGACTTACATCAGATCCTACATACATGCACATCATCAAGAAGGGTTGGTGGAGTTATTGCAGCAAGCCAGCTTTGACTCTTGGCTAGGCTATCCTACGAGACTCCAACTTGAAATGGTTTTGCGCACACGAGTCCACTACTCACAACTTCAATACACTACCGAGGATCCACCTCCGTCTTCCTACGGAAGAGCCATCCTCGGCACTCACACTTATCTTGAGGCTTTTAGTAGTTTCCATTTACTTGTCTATGAACTGTATAGGCAACCAAGTAGTCCTTTACCGCGGACGCAGCTATTTGAATAGATCATGATAACCCTGTAGGGGTGTACTTCTTCATACACGCTCTCACCACTTACCGTCGTTTACACGACATGTACTCGGCAACCTTCAAGTGGAAGCCCAACGTGGGTGTCGGCCATGACCTACCTAATCACCTAAGTCTCCAATCCAGGTTTATCGCCTATCCAGGTTCCATCCGCAGGGAGTCCGGCCGAGGTTTCCCATACGGCCCCGAACGATGTGTACAGGGGTCCGTGACACCTAACGGGTGCCCGGTATTCCCGGCCACGTACCTACTGCATCACAGCCCACCCCTACGGTCAGCACTGTCCACGACCTCCAGTAGGCTACAAACACCAGAAACTACTTGCAACTCCTGGACGGAGAACTAGGGTGAATAAGAAGCCGAGAGGGTCCATTGGTTTCGGGCCCAATGCATGGTAGTAGCTGATTCTTAAATCACACATACAGATCTCAGTGCTTAAGGTCGGCTTCAATGAAACAACCCACCATGTACTCCTACATGGCCTCTCATCGATACCTTTACCAAATCGTGTTCACCACACCACTCTCATTACCGCCATAATCATTTCACTCTAGCCCATCACCCAGATGAACCAGACCTGACACGACTCTAAGCATAGCAGGCATAGCAAGGTAGGAACAACACATATATTGCTCAATCAACTCCTACACATGCTAGTGGGTTTCATCTAGTTACTGTGGCAATGACAGGTCATGCAAAGGAAGTGGGTTCAACTACCGTAGCACACAGCAGTTTGAAACGCGTTGTCTTAATGCAGTAAAAGAGAGCAGGAGCGAGAACATGGGATTGTATCGATATGATCAAATGGTTGGTTGCTTGCCTGATGGTTCGATGCACTGATACGGTTCTTCGTTAGGGTAACCACGGTACTCCTCGGAGGCAGAACCTGCCGCAAGAACACCAATACACAACCATCACCAAACAATGTGCAACAATATGATGCATGCATGAAACATGGCAATATGAGTGTGTTGGGCTAATGAAACTAAGACCAGAAGGGTTTGAACCAATTTGAACCAAAGATTCAAATTTCAAACTCATACATGGCCCTTTAAAGTGTTTTACCTTGTTCTGCATTAAACATCAAGTTAACTTGTTTCATCATGCATGAAAATAGTACAGATGGATAGATTGGATTTTTCTGATCATTTTTCATATATAACTTGTCTGATTTGGAGTTACAGATTAAAAGTTATGAATTTTTGAAGTTTAAATTATATTCTGGAATTTCCTATATTAGATTAAATCCAGAAAATCAATTACTGCGTCAGCCTGATGTCAGTGTGACATCAGCAGGTCAACGGGACACAGCCCGGGTCAAACCTGACAGTGGGTCCCGCGTGTCAGTGTGATTAATTAAACTAAAATTAATTTAAACTAATCCTAATTAGTTAACAGGGTTGGGCCCCACCTGTCATTGACTCAGGAGAGTCAACCAGGGCCCACCCGTGGTCAAACCCGGGTCGGCTGCACCGGCGTTTAGCCGCCGGCGAGCCCGACGCGGCGGCGGAAGTGGTTTTGGCCGTTTCGGCCACCAAATGGGTCGCGGAGACCATCGGAGTGGAGCTGAGGACGAGCCGCAGCTCTTGGTGGAGTCCGTTGGGGTTGGGGTGGCCGGAGTTGGCGCCGGCGACGACTTTGGCGGCCACCGGGGTTCGGCCGAAGTCGAACTTGACGCAAGAGGGGTCGGTGAGGTGCGGGGAGTAGCTAGTTAGGTGCTACGTGACGCGGTGAGCATGATGGACACCGTGGAGTGGCCGGAGGATGACCGGGAGCACATCGGCGACGAGCTCCGCGGCGATGGGTGCGGTTGAGCTTCGGGAGGTCGCTACATGGCTCGGGAGCAAGAAAGAAGGGAGGGGAAGATGGCTAAGCTCACGGGGAGTTCGACGAAGCCCTTGGTGCGGCCGGGGACGGACCGGAGCGACGACGGCGTTGAAGGGGATCTCCGGCGATGGCGGTTCGGTCGAGCTCGATGCGGTGGGCTCGGGCCTTGCGAGCGCTCGGGGCTCGGCTAGCTCGATGAAGTGGATGGCGGCGGAGCTCCTGGACACGGCGGCACGGCGTGGGGTTGACGGAGGGCGTGGCTACGGCGAGGGGGTGGCGGCGATGGCGTCGGCCATGGCGGGGGAGGGCGAGAGAGAGGGGTTGGGGGAGAATGGAGGTGTCCTGCGGGTTCACGGCGTTGCGTGGAGCTCATCCATCCAGCCCCGAGGCGAGGAGGTGGAGCAGGGCGGCAGCCAGCTGCGTGGCGCGCGCTGCGGTCGCCGTCGGGCACCTGCCTGCCTGCCTGGCCGGCAAGCAGCTCGCTGGAGCGGCGCTGGGCTGGGCCGGCAGGTGGGCCGGGTGCTGGGCGCCAGGTAAGGTTTTTCTATTTTTTTCTGTTTTCTGTTTTTTTTAATACTACTGCAACTTTGTTGAATTAATAATAATACCTAGGCAACTCCTAAAATCACCAAACTACTCCTGGTCCATAGTTGGATTATTTCCAACATGAAACATTTTAGTTTGGAGATATTTGAGCATTTAATTATTTTATATAATTTTAAATGCCCAAATTCAAATATTTATGAATTAATTCAAAAACCCTGAGATGGCCTAGGAAAATGTGCATCACTTCTGGCAGAGGTTCTGAACCAAGACAAAAATGATGGGCATTTTAGAAGGGCATTTCAGGTTCATTGAAAAAGTTTTTAGTAAACCCTAGTTGGTTTCAGAGGGGCTGGGGGTTCTGTCATCCCCATTTCAGGTTTCTGATGAAAGAATAAACATGATGCAACACTCTAATGCATGAACTAGCTAGGGTGTGACAGCTTGTCATTTCCTTCTGCTCCTCGTTGGGTTTGACACACTTACTTATGGAAAGGACTACGATAGATCCCCTATACTTGTGGGTCATCACCGGCCACGCGTCCGTGGTGACGCCAGCATCGCAGCTCCTCCTCTCCCTATTTAAGACCACCCCGAGATCCCTCGACCGCACCAGCAGCTCCCTCTCACCCCCATACTCCCTAGCCACTTGCCTGAGCCACGGAACCTCTCCTTGCCGCCCATCACCTCCATGGCCGCCGCGGCCTCTCTCCTCGATTGGCTCAAGCCGGAGCCCCTCTCCTCATTCCTCCACCACCTGTAGACCATCCAGACCCCGGTGCATCTCCCCCACCTTTCCATTCGTCGCTAGAACCTCCATGGCCTCGCCTTCATCTCCGGCCAATGACCTCCTCCGCCGGCGTCCATTCTGCTGCTACCTCGTCCCTCGTCGGCGGCCGTGACCTCCCTCTTCGGATGCGGCTCCTCCTCCGGAGTACATCCGTAGGCGGAGTGATACGTCCCCAACGCATCTATTATTTTTGATTGTTGCATGCTATTATATTATCTGTTTTGGATGTTTAATGGGCTTTATTATGCACTTTATATTATTTTTATGACTAACTATTAACCGGAGGCCTAGTGCAAATTGTTTTTTTTTCTATTTCAGTGTTTCACAGAAAAGGAATATCAAACGGAGTCTAAACGAAATGAAACCTTCGGGAGAGTGATTTTTGGAACAAACATGATCCATAGGACTTGGAGTGGACATCAAGAAAAAAGCGAGGAGGCCCCGAGGCAGGGAGGCACGCCTGCCCCCCTGGGCACGCCCCCACCCTCGTGGGCCCCTCACAGCTCCACTGACCTACTTCTTCCTCCTATATATACCCATATACCCCGAAAACATCCAGGAGCACCGTAGATCGGGAGGTCCTCCACCGCAAGCCTCAGTAGCCACCGAAATCCAATCGAGACCCTGTTTCGGCACCGTACCGGAGGGGGATCCCTCACCGGTGGCCATCTTCATCATCTCGGCGCTCTCCATGACGAGGAGGGAGTAGTTCACCCTTGGGACTGAGGGTATGTACCAGTAGCTATGTGTTTGATCTCTCTCTCTCTCTCTCTCTCTCTCTCGTGTTCTTGATTTGGCATGATCTTGATGTATCGCGATCTTTGCTATGATAGTTGGATCTTATGATGTTTCTCCCCCTCTACTATCTTGTAATGGATTGAGTTTTCCCTTTGAGGTTATTTTATCAGATCGAGTCTTTAAGGATTTGAGAACACTTGATGTATGTCTTCGTGGGATACCCGTTGTGACAATTGGGTATTCTATTGATTCACTTGATGTATGTTTTGGTGATCAACTTGCGGGTTTCGTGACCTTGGGAATCTATGCATAGGGGTTGGCAAACGTTTTCATCTTGACTCTTCGGTAGAAACTTTGGGGCACTCTTTGAAGTACTTTGTGTTTGTTGAATAGATGAATCTGAGATTGTCCGTGACCTCCCTCTTCGGATGCGGATCCTCCTCCGGAGTACATCCGTAGGCGGAGTGATACGTCCCCAACTCCTTGAATAGATGAATCCGTGACCTCCCTCTTCGGATGCGGCTCCTCCTCCGGAGTACATCCGTAGGCGGAGTGATACGTCCCCAACGCATCTATTATTTTTGATTGTTGCATGCTATTATATTATCTATTTTGGATGTTTAATGGGCTTTATTATGCACTTTATATTATTTTTGTGACTAACTTATTAACCGGAGGCCTAGTGCAAATTGTTTTTTTTTCCTATTTCAGTGTTTCACAGAAAAGGAATATCAAACGGAGTCTAAACAAAATGAAACCTTCGGGAGAGTGATTTTTGGAACAAACATGATCCATAGGACTTGAAGTGGACATCAAGAAAAAAAGCGAGGAGGCCCCGAGGCAGGGAGGCACGCCTGCCCCCCTGGGCACGCCCCCACCCTCGTGGGCCCCTCACAGCTCCACTGGCCTACTTCTAACTCCTATATATACCCATATACCCCGAAAACATCTAGGAGCACCGTAGATCGGGAGGTCCTCCACCGCAAGCCTCAGTAGCCACCGAAATCCAATCGGGACCCTGTTTCGGCACCCTGCCGGAGGGGGATCCCTCACCGGTGGCCATCTTCATCATCTCGGCGCTCTCCATGACGAGGAGGGAGTAGTTCACCCTTGGGACTGAGGGTATGTACCAGTAGCTATGTGTTTGATCTCTCTCTCTCTCTCTCTCTCTCTCTCTCTCTCTCTCTCTCGTGTTCTTGATTTGGCATGATCTTGATGTATCGCGATCTTTGCTATGATAGTTGGATCTTATGATGTTTCTCCCCCTCTACTATCTTGTAATGGATTGAGTTTTCCCTTTGAGGTTATTTTATCAGATCGAGTCTTTAAGGATTTGAGAACACTTGATGTATGTCTTCGTGGGATACCCGTTGTGACAATGGGGTATTCTATTGATTCACTTGATGTATGTTTTGGTGATCAACTTGCGGGTTTCGTGACCTTGGGAATCTATGCATAGGGGTTGGCAAACGTTTTCATCTTGACTCTTCGGTAGAAACTTTGGGGCACTCTTTGAAGTACTTTGTGTTCGTTGAATAGATGAATCTGAGATTGTCCGTGACCTCCCTCTTCGGATGCGGCTCCTCCTCCGGAGTACATCTGTAGGCGGAGTGATACGTCCCCAATGCATCTATTATTTTTGATTGTTGCATGCCATTATATTATCTGTTTTGGATGTTTAATGGGCTTTATTATGCACTTTATATTATTTTTGTGACTAACCTATTAACCGGAGGCCTAGTGCAAATTGTTTTTTTCCTATTTCAGTGTTTCACAGAAAAGGAATATCAAACGGAGTCTAAACAAAATGAAACCTTCGGGAGAGTGATTTTTGGAACAAACATGATCCATAGGACTTGAAGTGGACATCAAGAAAAAAAGCGAGGAGGCCCCGAGGCAGGGAGGCACGCCTGCCCCCCTGGGCACGCCCCCACCCTCGTGGGCCCCTCACAGCTCCACTGGCCTACTTCTAACTCCTATATATACCCATATACCCCGAAAACATCTAGGAGCACCGTAGATCGGGAGGTCCTCCACCGCAAGCCTCAGTAGCCACCGGAATCCAATCGGGACCCTGTTTCGGCACCCTGCCGGAGGGGGATCCCTCACCGGTGGCCATCTTCATCATCTCGGCGCTCTCCATGACGAGGAGGGAGTAGTTCACCCTTGGGACTGAGGGTATGTACCAGTAGCTATGTGTTTGATCTCTCTCTCTCTCTCTCTCTCTCTCTCTCTCGTGTTCTTGATTTGGCATGATCTTGATGTATCACGATCTTTGCTATGATAGTTGGATCTTATGATGTTTCTCCCCCTCTACTATCTTGTATTGGATTGAGTTTTCCCTTTGAGGTTATTTTATCAGATCGAGTCATTAAGGATTTGAGAACACTTGATGTATGTCTTCGTGGGATACCCGTTGTGACAATGGGGTATTCTATTGATTCACTTGATGTATGTTTTGGTGATCAACTTGCGGGTTCTGTGACCTTGGGAATCTATGCATAGGGGTTGGCAAACATTTTCATCTTGACTCTTCGGTAGAAACTTTGGGGCACTCTTTGAAGTACTTTGTGTTCGTTGAATAGATGAATCTGAGATTGTCCGTGACCTCCCTCTTCGGATGCGGCTCCTCCTCCGGAGTACATCCGTAGGCGGAGTGATACGTCCCCAACTCCTTGAATAGATGAATCCGTGACCTCCCTCTTCGGATGTGGCTCCTCCTCCGGAGTACATCCGTAGGCGGAGTGATACGTCCCCAACGCATCTATTATTTTTGATTGTTGCATGCTACTATATTATCTGTTTTGGATGTTTAATGGGCTTTATTATGCACTTTATATTATTTTTGTGACTAACCTATTAACCGGAGGCCTAGTGCAAATTGTTTTTTTTCCTATTTCAGTGTTTCACAGAAAAGGAATATCAAACGGAGTCTAAACGAAATGAAACCTTCGGGAGAGTGATTTTTGGAACAAACATGATCCATAGGACTTGGAGTGGACATCAAGAAAAAAGCGAGGAGGCCCCGAGGCAGGGAGGCACGCCTGCCCCCCTGGGCACGCCCCCACCCTCGTGGGCCCCTCACAGCTCCACTGACCTACTTCTTCCTCCTATATATACCCATATACCCCGAAAACATCCAGGAGCACCGTAGATCGGGAGGTCCTCCACCGCAAGCCTCAGTAGCCACCAAAATCCAATCGGGACCCTGTTTCGGCACCCTGCCGGAGGGGGATCCCTCACCGGTGGCCATCTTCATCATCTCGGCGCTCTCCATGACGAGGAGGGAGTAGTTCACCCTTGGGACTGAGGGTATGTACCAGTAGCTATGTGTTTGATCTCTCTCTCTCTCTCTCTCTCTCTCTCTCTCTCGTGTTCTTGATTTGGCACGATCTTGATGTATCGCGATCTTTGCTATGATAGTTGGATCTTATGATGTTTCTCCCCCTCTACTATCTTGTAATGGATTGAATTTTCCCTTTGAGGTTATTTTCTCAGATCGAGTCTTTAAGGATTTGAGAACACTTGATGTATGTCTTCGTGGGATACCCGTTGTGACAATGGGGTGTTCTATTGATTCACTTGATGTATGTTTTGGTGATCAACTTGCGGGTTCCGTGACCTTGGGAATCTATGCATAGGGGTTGGCAAACGTTTTCATCTTGACTCTTCGGTAGAAACTTTGGGGCACTCTTTGAAGTACTTTGTGTTCGTTGAATAGATGAATCTGAGATTGTCCGTGACCTCCCTCTTCGGATGCGGCTCCTCCTCCGGAGTACATACGTAGGCGGAGTGATACGTCCCCAACTCCTTGAATAGATGAATCCGTGACTTCCCTCTTCGGATGCGGCTCCTCCTCCGGAGTACATCCGTAGCCGCAGTGATACGTCCCCAACGCATCTATTATTTTTGATTGTTGCATGCTATTATATTATCTGTTTTGGATGTTTAATGGGCTTTATTATGCACTTTATATTATTTTTGTGACTAACCTATTAACCGGAGGCCTAGTGCAAATTGTTTTTTTTTCTATTTCAGTGTTTCACAGAAAAGGAATATCAAACGGAGTCTAAACGAAATGAAACCTTCGGGAGAGTGATTTTTGGAACAAACATGATCCATAGGACTTGGAGTGGACATCAAGAAAAAAACGAGGAGGCCCCGAGGCAGGGAGGCACGCCTGCCCCCCTGGGCACACCCCCACCCTCGTGGGCCCCTCACAGCTCCACTGACCTACTTCTTCCTCCTATATATACCCATATACCCCGAAAACATCCAGGAGCACCGTAGATCGGGAGGTCCTCCACCGCAAGCCTCAGTAGCCACCGAAATCCAATCGGGACCCTGTTTCGGCACCCTGCCGGAGGGGGATTCCTCACCGGTGGCCATCTTCATCATCTCGGCGCTCTCCATGACGAGGAGGGAGTAGTTCACCCTTGGGACTGAGGGTATGTACCAGTAGCTATGTGTCTGATCTCTCTCTCTCTCTCTCTCTCTCTCTCTCTCGTGTTCTTGATTTGGCATGATCTTGATGTATCGTGATCTTTGCTATGATAGTTGGATCTTATGATGTTTCTCCCCCTCTACTATCTTGTAATGGATTGAGTTTTCCCTTTGAGGTTATTTTATCAGATCGAGTCTGGATTTGAGAACACTTGATGTATGTCTTCGTGGGATACCCGTTGTGACAATGGGGTATTCTATTGATTCACTTGATGTATGTTTTGGTGATCAACTTGCGGGTTCCGTGACCTTGGGAATCTATGCATAGGGGTTGACAAACGTTTTCATCTTGACTCTTCGGTAGAAACTTTGGGGCACTCTTTGAAGTACTTTGTGTTCGTTGAATAGATGAATCTGCGATTGTGTGATGCATATCATATAATCATGCCTATAGATACTTGAGGTGACATTGGAGTATCTAGGTGACATTAGGGTTTTGGTTGATTTGTGTCTTAAGGTGTTATTCTAGTACGAACTCTATGATAGATCGAATGGAAAGAATAGCTTCGTGTTATTTTACTACGGACTCTTGAATAGATTGATCAGAAAGGATAACTTTGAGGTGGTTTTGTACCCTACAATAATCTCTTCATTTGTTCTCCGCTATTAGTGACTTGGGAGTGACTCTTTGTTGCATGTTGAGGGATAGTTATTTGATCCAGTTATGTTATTATTGTTGAGAGAACTTGCACTAGTGAAAGTATGAACCTTAGGCCTTGTTTCCTAGCATTGCAATACCGTTTACGCTCACTTTTATCGCTTGCTACCTTGCTGTTTTTATATTTTCAGATTACAAATACCTATATGTACCATCCATATTGCACTTGATTCACCATCTCTTCGCCAAACTAGTGCACCTATACAATTTACCATTGTATTGGATGTGTTGGGGACACAAGAGACTCTTTGTTATTTGCTTGCAAGGTTGCTTGAGAGAGACCATCTTCATCCTATACCTCCCACGGATTGATAAACATTAGGTCATCTAGTTGAGGGAAATTTGCTACTGTCCTACAAACCTCTGTACTTGGAGGCCCAACAACGTCTACAATAAGAAGGTTGTGTAGTAGACATCAAGCTCTTTTCTGGCGCCGTTGCCGGGGAGGCGAGGTAAGCGGCACTAACACCCCGTCAACTAAGCTCTTTTCTGGCGCCGTTGCTGGGGAGGTTAGTGCTTGAAGGTATATCTTTAGATCTTGCAATATAATCTTTTAGTTTCTTGTTTTATCACTAGTTTAGTTGATAAAATAAAACTACAAAAAATGGAATTAAGGTTGCCTCATATGCTTCATCTTTTTAATGTCTTTCGTGAAAATGATGGGAAGGAAAATTGTGCTCAAGTACTAGAAGAAGAATTACATAGAATGATTGGCATAAAATATGTGAATGATGATCATGATTGAAATGTTGTTAGTATGAATTCTTTGAATACCCATGATGCTAATGATATGCAAAGCCACAAGCTTGGGGATGCTATGTTTGATGAATATGATATTTTTTGTCCCCCAAGTTTTGATGAGCAAATTTATTATGATGAAAGCATGCCTCCTATTTATGATGATTATATTGATGAATGTGGGTTTGGAAGAGTGTCAACTTTAGGAAGTAATTATCCCACTATTTTTGAGGATGTTGAATATTATTGTGATAATTATGAAAGTGGATTTAGAGAGGTCATTTATTTAGTGATGAATCCACTATTTAGGAAGAGGTTCCAATTGATTATGAGAATAAAGTTGCTATCTATGATGATTATTGTGATGACTTTTATGCTATTAATAATAATGATAACCATGAAACTTGTCATCATGATTTTAGTTTTCAATTGGATTATGCCTCAAATGATAATTATTTTGTTGAGTTTGCTCCCGCTACTATTCATGAGAAGAAATTTGCTTATGTGGAGAGTAGTAAATTTTCTATGCTTGTAGATCATGAAAACAATGCTTTATGTGATGGTTATATTGTTTAATTCATTCATGATGATATTGAAAATTATTATGAGGGAAGAATATATGCTTGTAGGAATTGCAATAATATCAAGTTTCCTCTCTATGTGCTTAAAGTCTTGAAGTTATGCTTGTTTAGCCTTCCTATGCTAGTTGATTATTGTTCCCATAAATTTTTTGCTCATAAAATCCCTATGCATAGGAAGTGGGCTAGACTTAAATGTGCTAGTCATATTCTTCATGATGCTCTCTTTATGTTTCAATTCTTATCTTTTATGTGAGCATCATTGAAATCATCATGCCTAGCTAGGGGCGTTAAACGATAGCGCTTGTTGGGAGGCAACCAATTTTACTTTTGTCCATTGCTTTTGCTCCTGTTTAGTAATAAATAATTCATCTAGCCTCTGTTTAGATGTCGTTTTATGTTTCAATTAGTGTTCGTGCCAAGTAGGACCTTTGGGAAGACTTGGGGTGAAGTCTATGCGATCTTGCTGTAAAAAACGGAAACTTTTGCGCTCACGAGATTAGCTGCCATTTTTTTACTGGAGAGTGTTTTCAGGTTGATTATTTTTGCAGATTATTAATAGACAAATTCCTCAAGTCCAAAAATTTATTTCAGAATTTTTGGAGTTAAAGAAGTATTCGAATGATACATATTACTACAGACTGTTCTGTTTTTGACAGATTCTGTTTTCTATGTGTTGTTTGCTTATTTTGATGAATCTATGAGTAGTATCGGAGGGTATGAACCATAGAGAAGTTGGAATACAGTATATATTACACCAATATGAATTTAGAATGAGTTCATAAGAGTACCTAAGTGGTGATTTATTTTCTTATACTAACGGAGCTTACGCGTTTTCTGTTAAGTTTTTGTGTTGTGAAGTTTTCATGTTTTGGGTAAAGATTCGATGGACTATGGAATAAGGAGTGGCAAGAACCTAATACTGGGGGTGCCCAAGGCACCCCAAGGTAATATTCAAGGACAACCAAGAGCCTAAGCTTGGGGATGCCTCGGATGGCATCCCCTCTTTCGTCTTCATTCATCGGTAACTTTACTTGGAGCTATATTTTTATTCACCACATGATATGTGTTTTGCTTGGAGCGTCATTTTGTTTTATTTTGTTTTGCTTGCTGTTTGAATAATATCCCAAGATCTGAAATTCTTAAATGTTAGAGAGTCTTCACATAGTTGCATAATTATTCGACTACTCATTGATCTTCACTTATATCTTCCGGAGTAGTTTGTCATTTGCTCTAGTGCTTCACTTATATCATTTTAGAGCACAGTGGTGATTTTATTTTGAATAAATAGATGAAATCTCATGCTTCACTTATATTATTTTGAGAGTCTTTAGAACAGCATGGTAAAATTTGCTTTGGTTATAAAACTAATCCTAATATGATAGGCATCCAAGAGGATATAATAAAAACTTTCATATGGAGTGCATTAAACACTATGATAAATTTGATACTTGATACTTGTTTTGAGATATAAATATGGTAATGTTAGAGTCATGCTAGTTGGGTAATTATGAAATTGAGAAATACTTGTGTTAAAGTTGGCAAGTCCCGTAGCATGGACGTATGGTGAATGTTGTGTGACAAATTTGAAGCATGGGGTGTTCTTTGATTGCCTTCCTTATGAGTGGAGGTCAGGATCGCGCGATGGTTAACTCCTACCAACCCTTCCCCTAGGATCATGCATAGTAGTACTTTGCTTTGAGGGCTAATAAACTTTTGCAATAAGTATATGAATTCTTTATGACTAATGTGAGTCCATGGATGATACGCACTCTTATCCTTCCGCAATTTTCTAGCCTCTACGGTACCATGCATTGCCCTTTCTCACCTTGAGAGTTGGTGCAAACTTTGCCGGTGCATCCAAACCCCATGATACGATATGCTCTATCACACATAAACCTCATTATATCTTCCTCAAAACAGCCACCATACCTACCTATTATGGCATATCCATAGACATTCCGAGATATATTGCCATGCAACTTTCCACCGTTCCATTTATTATGACACGCTCCATCATTGTCATATTGCTTTGCATGATCATGTAGTTGACATCGTATTTGTGGTAAAGCCACCTTTATAATTCTTTCATACATGTCGCTCCTGATTCATTGCATATCCCGGTACACCGCCGGAGGCATTCACATAGAGTCATATTTTGTCCTAAGTATTGAGTTGTAATTCTTGAGTTGTAAATAAATAGAAGTGTGATGATTTCCATTATTAGAGCATTGTCCCATGTGAGGAAAGGATGATGGAGACTAGGATTCCCCCACAAGTCGGGATGAGACTCCGGACGAAATAAAAAAAAGAAAAAAAGAGAGGCCAAAGAAGCCCAAATAAAAAGAGAGAGAAAAAAGAGGCCAAAGAAGCCCAAATAAAAAAAGAGAGAAAAAGAGAGAAGGGATAATGTTACTATCCTTTTTCCACACGTGTGCTTCAAAATAGCACCATGATCTTCATGATAGAGAGTTTCTTATTTTGTCACTTTCATATACTAGTGGGAATTTTTCATTATAGAACTTGGCTTGTATATTCCAATGATGGGCTTCCTCAAAATGCCCTAGGTCTTCGTGAGCAGGCAAGTTGGATGCACACCCACTTAGTTTCTTTTTGATGAGCTTTCATACATTTATAGCTCTAGTGCATCCGTTGCATGGCAATCCCTACTCCTCGTATTGACATCAATTGATGGGCATCTCCATAGCCCGTTGATTAGCCGCGTCAATGTGAGACTTTCTCCTTTTTGTTTTCTCACATAATCCCTATCATCATACTCTACTCCACCCATAGTGCTATGTTCATGGCTTACGCTCATGTATTGCGTGAGGGTTGAAAAGGCTGAAGTGCGTTAAAAAGTATGAACCAATTGCTTGGCTAAAACCGGGGTTGTGCATGGTGGGAGCATTTTGTGTGACGAAAACGAAGCATGGCCAAACTATATGATAAGCTTTCTTTGGCTATGTTATTTTGATAAGACATAAACTGCTTGATTAGCATGCTTGAAGTATTACTATTTTTATGTCAATATTAAACTTTTATCTTGAATCTTTTGGATCTGAACATTCATGCCACAATAAAGAGAATTACATTGATAAATATCTTAGGTAGCATTGCACATCAAAAATTCTGTTTTTATCATTTACCTACTGGAGGACGAGCGGGAATTAAGCTTGGAGATGCTTGATATGTCTCTGTAACGCCCCGGATCCGTTGCGCCAGGTGTCTGCCAGTTATTCACCGTCATTGCGATGTCATTTGCTTGCGTGTTGCATTTTTCCATGTCATCATGTGCATCTCTTTGTGCATACGTGTTTGTTTCATGCATCCGAGCTTTTTCCCCGTTGTCCGTTTTGCAATCCGGCACTCCTATGTCCTCCGGCGTCCCCTTCTTGTCTCTTTTCATGAGCGGGTGTTTAACGTTCTCGGAATGACCCGAGATTTGCCAAGCGGCCTTGGTACACCACCCGTAGACCGCCTGTCAAGTTTCGTGCCATTCGGAGTCCGTTTGATACTCCAATGGTTAATCGGGTATCCGCAAAAGCCTCTTTTGTGGGCAGCCCAACACCCCTCCAAAGTGGACCAATAACCCATCCAAACCCCTCCATGCTCTCGGCCGTTCGATCACGATCGCGTGGCCGAAAACCGCACCTCATTTGGAGTCTCCTAGCTCCCTCTACCTATATATTAGCCCCTCCCCCCGAAATTCGCGGATGAATCTTTCCCTAACCCTAGTCCTCTTCCTCCCGCCGCCACCGGACACGTCCGCCGCCGCGCCCCGTCCGCTCGCGCGCCGCCACCTGTCGCCTCCACCGCCTCCTTCCACCGCAGCCCGCGGGGCCCGGAGCAGGCCCGCGCGAGCCCGCGGGAGCCGCTGCCGAGCCCATCCGGCTTCGCCACCTTGCCCCGCGCCACCTCACCCGAGCCTCACCGGACCCACCGCCGCCGCCCGGGATCTCCGTCGCCACCCTCCGCCGCATCCGCCCGCGCGTCCGCCCGCGCCCGAGCGCCCGGCCCCGCCGCCCGTCGCCCTCGGCCCCGGCCGCCGCGCCGCCCGGCCTCCCCTCGCCTCCTCCAACCGGATCCGGCAAGGAGCGCCTCGGATCCGGCCTCCCCTCCACTCCGGCGAGCTCTCCCTCCTCTCCGGCCACATCTCCGGCGTCTACTTCGGCGAGCCCGGGTCCAGATCTGAAAACGAAGGTTGACCCCGTTTTCCACTGTCCCTGAGAATTTGACATTTTCATGCCCTGTTCAACTCATAATAACTTGCTGCATACTGCTCCGTTTCGTGCGTGTAATATGTCAAATTGTTCGCTTCAACGAGTACTTCATTTCATTCCATTGTGCCATATTCATTTGAGTCCATCTTTATGCCCTAATCATCGTTGCAAGAGTGCTATGTGATGTTAACCTGCTGAAACTGTTATAACTTGATGATTTGTCATTTTTGTTGCATTTTGTGTGTGCATCCTATGAGCATGAGATCTACATGTGTTTTGTACTACATCATCCCATCTTCACAGTGGTGCCATCCATGTATTTTTGTGGGTCTTGTAGTGAGTGTATCGAGCTTGTTAAGTAGTGTACTTGCTGTTACTGTTTTGCTAGGCTGATTCTGTTATATTTTGTTGCTATGTAAACCTGCTGCTACTAGTCATTCTATGCATAATCTGGAGATGTTCACTAAGGATGTTTTGTACTACATGTAATGCTCTATCCATTAATGCCCCTGGTTGATTTCATATCCTGCTGTAGCTTGTTGTAATCTTGCTCTCAAAGTTGCTAAATACTGTTGCTGTCAGCCTGTTAACATGAAGTTCAGTTTTGCCATGTGTTTTGCTAGTGATCCATGCACCCTATGAACTTGCTCTTGTCATGCTTAGCTCCACAAACATGTATTCTTACTGTTGGTCGCCTTGCCATGCCATGTATTGCTCTGTGGTTAGTGGTTCAAGCTCACCAACATGCTTACTTATTGTTGTTCCTGCCATGTATGAATCTGTCATATAACTTGCCATGTTTACATGGGTGCCATCATATTTTCTGTGCCCTTTTGGCTCATGGTAAGTAAGGGACATTTGTTATATGCTATTAGTATATTCATGCCATGCCTTAAGTTTCTATGATAAGTTCCTGTAACATGTTGTTTGATAGCTCTAAACCTTGCAACCTGATGTTATTTCTGCTAAGCCTGAAACTGTTATTATTTGCAATCTTGCCATGTCATTTTGAGCATGATCTAGTGATTTCTGGAGTTAGCTCAGTGTTCATGTTTTGTCATGCTTTACCTGTACTTCATGCCCATGCCTTTTGTTCTTATGTTGGGATGCTGTAGCTTATTGTTTTGATGCTTGCAAGATGCCTAGTTGATGTTTTGGACAGATTGTTATTATAACTTTATACAGTGTATGTGTGGAACTGTTGCTCCGTTTTGGGTGTGCTCTATATGAAACTTGCTTGATTTTGCATGTAGTTTCATATTATCATGTTGCATCATGTTTTGAAGTGTTTTCTTGATGTTTGTATGCGTTTTGCCTCAATGCCATGTTTAACTTGTTTTGCTCATATCTTCTAGGTCGTAGCTCCGAATTAAATGAACTTTATATGTAACTTGACTAGAATCTCGTGTAGATCATCTTGGTGCATCTTAACTTGTTGTTTAACAACTTGAACATAAGGTTTATTCAGATCTGGACCAATTTCTAAATTTGCATATGAGGACTTACCGGAATTGTTATATGTTGTTTCCGGCCTCATTTAAACTTACCTTGATGTGTTGGTCTTGTTTGCATCATCTCTTGCCATGGGTAGCTTCGTGTAGCTTTTTCATGCATTATGCTTGGTTGTGCATCATGTCTTCTCTATGTGTGGTGTGTTTACCATGTTGTGTGCTTCTTCTCGATAGTTCCTGTTTCGTTGCGATCGCAAGGATTCGTTCGTCTACGTGTGGTTCGCCTTCGTGGCTTCATCTTCTTCATGGACTCGTTCTTCTTCCTAGCGGGATTTCAGGCAAGATGACCGCTACCCTGGATCTCACTACTATCATTGCTATGCTAGTCGCTTCGTTCTATCACTATGCTGCGCTACCTATCACTTGTTCTTCAAGCCTCCCAATTTGCCATGTCAGCCTCTAACCTTTCGCACCCTTCCTAGAAAACCATTGCTTGGCTATGTTACCGCTTTGCTCAGCCCCTCTTATAGAGTTGCTAGTTGTAGGTGAAGTTGAAGATTGCTCCATGGTGGACATGATTTTGTTGGGATATCACAATATCTCTTATATTATTAATGCATCTATATATTTGGTAAAGGGTGGAAGGCTCGGCCTTATGCCTGGTGTTTTGTTCCACTCTTGCCGCCCTAGTTTCCGTCATATCGGTGTTATGTTCCCAGATTTTGCGTTCCTTACGCGGTCGGGTGATTTATGGGACCCCCTTGACAGTTCGCTTTGAATAAAACTCCTCCAGCAAGGCCCAACCTTGGTTTTACCATTTGCCTCACCACCACCTACCTTTCCCTTGGGAGTAATTAACCCAAGGGTCATCTTTATTATTGCCCCCCCGGGCCAGTGCTTCTCTAAGTGTTGGTCCGAACTAGAGCCCTTTGCAGCGCCCGTCAGGGAAACTTGAGGTCTGGTTTTAGTTGTACGGATTGCTCATCCGGTGTTGCCCTGAGAACGAGATATGTGCAGCTCCTATCGGGATTGTCGGCGCATCGGGCGGCTTTGCTGGTCTTGTTTTACCATTGTCGAAATGTCTTGTAAACCGGGATTCCGAGGCTGATTGGGTCTTCCTGGGAGAAGGAATATCCTTCGTTGATCGCGAGAGCTTATCATGGGCTAAGTTGGGACACCCCTGCAGGGTATAAACTTTCGAGAGCCGTGCCCGCGGTTATGTGGCAGATGGGAATTTGTTAATGTGCGGTTGTAGATAACTTGACACCAGATCTGAATTAAAATGCATCAACCGCGTGTGTAGCCGTGATGGTCTCTTCTCGGCGGAGTTCGGGAAGTGAACACGGTTTTGGGTTATGTTTGACGTAAGTAGGTGTTCAGGATCACCTCTTGATCATTTCTAGTTGACGACCGTTCCTTTGCTTCTCTTCTCGCTCTTATTTGCGTATGTTAGCCACCATATCATGCTTAGTCGCTGCTGCAACCTCACCACTTTACCCCTTCAGTTCCTATTAAGCTTTGCTAGTCTTGATACCCATGGTAATGGGATTGCTGAGTCCTCGTGGCTCACAGATTACTACAACAATAGTTGCAGGTACAGGTTATGCGATGATCATGACGCGAGAGCGATGTTTGCTTGTTTTGGAGTTCTCCTTCTGCTTCTTCTTCGATCAGGGGATAGGTTCCAGGTCGGCAGCCTGGGCTAGCAGGGTGGATGTCGTTTGACTTTCTGTTTGTGTTTCATCCGTAGTCGGATGGTGCTCTTATGTAAGATGATGTTGTATTCGTGTGACATTGTATGCCTTTTGTATGTATCCCCATCTTTTATGTAATGTTGATGTAATGATATCCACCTTGCAAAAGCGTTTCAATATGCGGTTCTATTCTTGGTGGGACCTTCGAGTCTCTTTAGGATAGTATCGCATATTGGGCGTGACAGTCTCCAACGTATCTATAATTTTTGATTGTTCTATGCTATTATATTATCTATTTTGGATGTTTAATGGGCTTTATTATGCACTTTTTTATTATTTTTGGGACTAACCTATTAACCGGAGGCCCAGTGCAAATTGTTGTTTTTTTTGCCTATTTCAGTGTTTCGCAGAAAAGGAATATCAAACGGAGTCCAAACGGAATGAAACCTTCAGGAGAGTGATTTTTGGAACAAACATGATCCAGAGGACTTGGAGTGGACATCAAGAAAGAAGCGAGGAGGCCACAAGGCAGGGAGGCGTGCCTGCCCCCTGGGTGCGCCTCCCACCCTCGTGGGCCCCTCGCAGCTCCACCGACCTACTTCCTCCTCCTATATATGCCCGTGTACCCTGAAAACATCCAGGAGCACCATAGATCGGGAGTTCCGCCACTGCAAGCCTCTGTAGCCACCAAAAGCCAATTGGGACCCTGTTCCGGCACCCTGCCGGAGGGAGGATCCCTCACCGGTGGCCATCTTCATCATCCCGGCGCTCTCCATGACGAGGAGGGAGTAGTTCACCCTCGGGGCTGAGGGTATGTACCAGTAGCTATGTGTTTGATCTCTCTCTCTCTCTCTCTCTCTCTCTCTCTCTCGTGTTCTTGATTTGGCACGATCTTGATGTATCGCGAGCTTTGCTATTATAGTTGGATCTTATGATGTTTCTCCCCCTCTACTCTCTTGTAATGGATTGAGTTTTCCCTTTGAAGTTATCATATTGCATTGAGTCTTTAAACATTTGAGAACACTTGATGTATGTCTTGCATGGGATACCCGTTGTGACAATGGGGTATTCTATTGATTCACTTGATGTATGTTTTGGTGATCAACTTGCGGGTTCCATGACCTTGGGAATCTATGCATAGGGGTTGGCACACGTTTTCGTCTTGACTCTTCGGTAGAATCTTTGGGGCACTCTTTGAAGTACTTTGTGTTGGTTGAATAGATGAATCTGAGATTGTGTGATGCATATCGTATAATCATGCCCACGGATACTTGAGGTGACATTGGAGTATCTAGGTGACATTGGGGTTTTGGTTGATTTGTGTCTTAAGGTGTTATTCTAGTACGAACTCTATGATAGATCGAACGGAAAGAATAAGTTCGTGTTATTTTACTACAGATTCTTTAATAGATCGATCAGAAAGGATAACTTTGAGGTGGTTTTGTACCCTACAATAATCTCTTCGTTTGTTCTCCGCTATTAGTGACTTGGGAGTGACTCTTTGTTGCATGTGGAGGGATAGTTATATGATCCAGTTATGTTATTATTGTTGAGAGAACTTGCACTAGTGAAAGTATGAACCTTAGGCCTTGTTTCCTAGCATTGCAATACCGTTTACGCTCACTTTTATCGCTTGCTACCTTGCTGTTTTTATATATTCAGATTACAGATACCTATATCTATCATTCATATTGCACTTGTATCACCATCTCTTCGCCGAACTATTGCACCTATACAATTTACGATTGTATTGGGTGTGTTGGGAACACAAGAGACACTTTGTTATTTGGTTGCAAGGTTGCTTGAGAGAGACTGATGAGGACATCAATACCAGTGTTACACCCACAGGCCCTGCTGCTATACATACTGGACCAATTACTAGAGCTCGCGCACGCCAACTAAATTACCAGGTACTTACGTTTCTTGGTAATGATTCTAATGTTCATGATAATATGATGCTGCCTAAATTGGATATATTTGTTTTGCTTACAAATGAAGGGCCTAGCTTGGAGAAGGATGAACATTGGAGCAATAACAAGCATGGAGATGATGGCATGTGCAAGGGGAACAAGAACGGAGTTACAAGTGATGATTGGCTTTGAAGCCACCATAATGAGTGCATGAAGCCTTTGACGAAATATACAAGATGCCACTTCATAAATTTCGTCCAGAGGCTATTCTAGGTGCTACGTCACCTTTTTATTGGGCCAGGCCCATGTAATTTTGAAATACGTAAGTATTGGCTATTTTTAGAGTCCGTATGTGGGGGGAAACAAGAGATAGGGTTGGTTTCGGACCCCTCCACGAAGGGCCACGAAATTCCACCCTATTCCTCCATATATACATCCCTTAGGGCACCGTTTAGACTTTGGGTTTTGTTTAGATTAAAAGTTCACCATAGCTGCAACTTCGCGTACTTCGTTTGTGTTCAACGACCAGACAAAGGCGTCACAGACCCCCACCTTCACTAATAAAGCTTTCCTCTATTATTCGCAATATCCAGATTGCAATCTTAGTTTCTTGCTTGTTCTTTGTTTGCTTGTAGGAAATAGACCTTCGTGGTCAGGTTGATCGTGCCCCGGCGTGGTCAATAACCTCTCGGAGTTGGTGTAGCGATTGCTAAGGCGCGATGTCCTTGCATGTTCATAGTCGGATCGTCAAAGTCGACTTCCACCAAAACGATAGCCACCATCTCATTGAAAGACAGGACACCTTTGCCTATATCAAGTGGTATTAGATTTCCAGGTTTCTCGGTGAGATTTTACAGTTTTTCGAAGTTTAGATCGAGTTTACAGTCCACGAAAAAGCCACAAAAAAAATTAGGGTTAGTTCATCCTATCTGAACCTGTCTGAGCCATTGCATATTCTTTTCAGTCTTCTACTTTGTTGAATTTGCGGTTGCATCATTGTGTCGAGTTGCTGGTCTTAGTGTCTAGTCCTTTAGAGTTTCGAGTTCTGTTCACATGTTGTCACTCCGCCGCCGCATCATCATCATCACCGCTGCCATATACCACCATCATTGTCACCGCTGCCATATACCACCATCGTCATCACCGCTGCCATATACCACCATTGTCATCACCGCTGCCATATACCACCATCGTCATCACAAGTGCCATATACCACATATTCACCGCCATCACGATAATCCGAGTCCACCTCCATCAGAGATTCGCCACCAGTCTGTGTTCCACCGCCCTACATATATCCGCCACAAGTCCGAGTTTCCACCAGATTCATCTCTGCCACCAGTCCTAGTCCAAGTCCAGTATTTGTTGGTTTGATTTCGATTTCCAGATCACGCCTTACTCCGAGTCGTGACCAAGTCGGACTTCCCAACATCAGTGCCACCCGTACAAGAAAAATAGTTCTAGTTTCGAAAAAAAACTAAGTCTGGAAAATTCTGGCTAGGCAGTTTTTAGACCGTTTGTAGACTTTTTCGAAAAAATTGTTGCAGAGCAAAAAAGAGAGGAAAAAAATGCAAAAAAAGTGAAAAAAAGAGAAAAAAATTAAGAGTGTGCTCCTCCCTTGATTACGTGTCGCGCCGTAATTTTATTAGTGTTCTAGGCTCGCGTCTCTAGCACGGTCTAGCCTAGGACCAGCACAGTACCGTCATTGAGCGTTTATTCAACTTTGCATCTCTTAATTGATTATTGCTGACCCTTTTTGCTACCATATTATAAGCCTTCCCAGCTCCACATACATCTACGTCATGCGCTTGACTCTTCCTGGTAATCGCTCTATCCAAGCGTTGAGAGTTTTGACTACCACGGTTGCCGATCACCATCTGCTGTTGGGTAAGAACTGGTAAGAATTTGAGATTCGCTTGACGGATTTGTGACACCCCACCACCACCATATTCCAGTAGTCTGTAGGATCATATTCTTGTCTGTTTCTATTGCTGCTAACTATGGCAGGAACACAAGCAGACGAGATTGATTGGGAGAACATGACGAACAAGGAGCTTCATGATAAGTTTCATCAAATGTTGGGTCAATAGGTGGAAGACATGATGGTCAGCTTTGGAAAGGCAATGGAGAAGATGGATGACATTGAGAAGTCAATTGACACAAAGTTGGACGCCAAGTTTGATGAATTACTCAAATGTCTCCCACAACCAGCTCTACACCGTGATACAGTAGGGCGAGCACAGCGTGTTCCTATTGAGCCAGGACAAAATTCTGGTGCCGCTGCTACTGCTGTTGGTGCTTCTGTAGCTCCTGCTGCTACTGGAGAGGTGGAGGACTATTACGAGGATGAGGTTGATCAAAATCAGAACTACGTGCAGCCACCAGCACCACCACCAGCAGGTCGACCTCAGGTATATATTCGCAACGGTAGTTCTGATAATGACCATATTCCAAAACTGAAATTGAATATTCCACCATTTGAGGGTAGAGATGTTCCTAATATATATCTTACTTGGGAGTTAGAAACTGAACAACGTTTTACATGTTTACAATATCCCGAGGAGAGACGGGTTGTTGCTGCTGTTTGTGCTTTCACTAGTTTTGCATGTGTATGGTGGTCTGGACATTGTAGATTATATCCTATTCCAACTACTTGGGCTGCTTTGAAAACTGTTATGCGTACTCGTTGAGTTCCACCATATTATCAACGTGAATTGCTTCAAAAATTGCAGTGTTTAAGACAAGGGAAAAATTCTGTAGAAGAATATTATCAGGAATTACAAAGTGGCATGATTAGATGTGGTATTGTTGAGGAGCATGAAGTTATGCTTGCACGTTTTATGGGTGGATTAAATAGAGATATTCAGACCATTCTAGAGTATAAGGAGTATACTAATATCACTCATTTATTCCATCTTTCTTGTAAAGCTGAACGTGAAGTGCAGGATTGACAAGCATTGGCGCGAACTAACTTTTCTGCAGGCCGACCTTCATCATGGACACCACGTGCATCTTCTACTTCAATTGCACCAGCACCTCCATCAGGTGCCACCTCCAGCTGTGATACAAGAAAGCAGGCACAACCACCATTATCTGCCAAGAGCGCACCTGTCGGTCATGCACAAAGTTCTTCTTCCATGGCATCAACAGGGCACACAAGTGATATTATTTGTCGTCGTTGTAAGGGAAGAGGTCATTATGCGAGAGAATGCAAATCTCAGCGTGTGATGATTGCTACTGAGGATGGTGGGTATGAGTCTGCTGGTGACTATGATGAGGAGACTTTGGCTCTTATTACACGTGAGGAACATGGTGGAGATGATTCTGATCAATACATGGCTCCCGAAGACGCTGACAGGTATGAATATTTAGTTGCTCAATGTGTTTTGAGTGTGTAGGTCACACAAGCTAAGAAAAATCAGAGGCACAATTTGTTCCATACAAAGGGAGTTGTGAAGGAATGTTCTGTGCGCGTCATCATAGACGGAGGGAGCTGCAACAAGTTGGCTAGCATGGAGATGGTGGAGAAGCTATCTCTCACGACAAGACCACATCCACATCCTTACTACACGCAATGGTTCAACAACAGCGGCAAGGTTAAGGTAACACATACTGTTCATGTGCATTTTAGTATCTCTACATATGCTGATTATGTTGATTGTGATGTGGTACCTATCCTTATTACTTGGTCGACCATGGCAATTTGATAAAAATTCTGTACACCATGGTAGAAACAATCAGTATACTCTTGTTCATAAGGATAAAAATATTACTTTGCTGCCTATGACTCCTGATTCCATTTTGAAAGGTGATATTAATATAGCTAAAAAAAGCAAAATAGGAGAAAAATAAGAGTGAAAAATCAGATTGTGACAAAAGAATTTGAGCAACAAATGAAGCCTAATAATAAACCATCTAGTGTTGCTCCTGAAATTAAATTGAAAAGTGCATGTTTACTTGCCACTAAATCTGATATTGATGAGCTAGATTTCAGCAAATCTATTTGCTACGCTTTTGTGTGCAAAGAGGCATTATTTTCGTTCGCAGATGTGCCTTCCTCTTTGCCTCCTGTTGTCAATAACATTTTGCAGGAGTTCGCTGACGTCTTTCCACAAGACGTGCCACCAGGATTACCTCCCATTCGAGGGATTGAGCATCAGATTGACTTAATTCCCGGTGCATCATTACCCAACCATGCACCATACTGTACCAATCCAGAGGAGACGAAGGAGATTATGCGTCAAGTACAGGAGCTATTCGACAAAGGTTATATACGCGAATCCCTTAGTCCTTGTGTTGTTCCTATTATTCTAGTGCCGAAAAAGGATAGTACATCACGTATGTGTGTTGATTGTAGAGGCATTAATAATATTACTATTCGTTATCGTCATCCTATTCCTAGGCTAGATGATATGCTTGATGACTTGAGTGGCTCTACAATATTCTCCAAAGTTGGTTTTCATAGTGCATACCATCAAATTCGTATTAAATTGGGAGATGAATGGAAAACAGCATTTAAAACTAAGTTTAGATTATATGAGTGGTTAGTCATGCCTTTTGGGTTAACTAATGCACCTAGTACTTTCATGAGATTAATGAACGAAGTTTTATGTGCTTTCATTGGACGATTTGTGGTAGTTTACTTTGATGACATATTGAATTATAGCAGATCTTTGGGAGAACATTTGGAACATTTACGTGTTGTTTTCATTGCTCTACGTGATGCACGTTTGTTTGGTAACCTTGGGAAGTGCACCTTTTGCACCGACCAAGTATCTTTTCTTGGCTATGTTGTTACTCCACAGGGAACTGAAGTTGACAAAGCCAAGATTGAAGCTATTGAGAGTTGGCCGCTTCCCAAAACGGTCACACAAGTGAGGAGTTTTCTTGGCCTCGCTGGATTCTATAGGCGTTTTGTGAGAGATTTCACACCATTGCTGCACCTCTCAATTAGCTTACAAAGAAAGATGTGCCTTTTGTTGGGGTACTGCACAGGAAGAAGCCTTCGCGGTATTGAAAGACAAGTTGACGCATGCTCCTTTACTCCAACTTCCTGATTTTAGTAAGACTTTTGAGCTTGAATGTGATGCTAGTGGAATTGGATTAGGAGGTGTGTTATTACAAGATGGCAAACCTATTGCATACTTTTCTAAAAAATTGAGTGGGCCTAGTCTGAATTATTCTACTTATGATAAAGAATTATATGCTCTTGTTCGGACTTTAGAAACATGGCAACATTATCTATGGCCAAAAGAATTTGTTATACATTCTGATCATGAATCTTTGAAACATATTAAAAGTCAAGCTAGACTGAATCATAGACATGCTAAATGGGTTGAATTCATTGAGACTTTCCCTTATGTCATTAAACACAAGAAGGGTAAAGAAAATGTTATTGCTGATGCATTGTCTCGTCGCTATACTATGCTTTCACAACTTGACTTCAAAATATTTGGTTTGGAGACCATCAAAGATCAATATGTGCATGATGCTGATTTTAAAGATGTATTGCAGAATTGTAAAGAAGGGAGAACATGGAACAAGTTCGTTGTTAATGATAGATTTGTGTTCCGTGCTAACAAGCTATGCATTCCGGCTAGCTCTATTCGTCTTTTGTTGTTGCAGAAGGCGCATGGAGGAGGAATAATGGGACACTTTGGTGTGAAGAAGACGGAGGATGTACTTGCTACACATTTCTTTTGGCCAAAGATGAGACGAGATGTTGAGCATTTTATTGCTCGCCGCACTACATGTCAAAAAGCTAAGTCACAACTCAATCCTCATGGTTTATATATGCCTTTTCCTGTACCTAGTGTTCCTTGGGAGGATATATCTAGGGACTTTGTTTTAGGTTTATCTCGAACAAAGAAGGGGAGGGATAGCATATTTGTTGTCGTGGATAGATTCTCGAAAATGGCACACTTTATACCATGTCATAAAAGTGATGATGCTATTAATGTTGCTGATTTGTTCTTTCATGAAATTATTCGCTTGCATGGTGTGCAAAATACTATTGTTTTAGATCGTGATACTAAATTTCTTAGCCACTTTCGGAGATGTTTATGGGCTAAGTTGGGGACTAAACTGCTTTTTAGTACTACTTGTCACCCCCAAACTGATGGACAAAGTGAACTAGTCAATTGAACATTGTCCACTATGCTTAGGGCTTTTTGAAGAATAATAAGAAAATGTGGGAAGAATGCTTGCCTCATATTGAATTTGCTTATAATCATTCATTGCATTCTACTACTAAGATGTGCCCTTTTGAAGTTGTGTATGGTTTCCTACCTCGTGCACCTATTGATTTGTTGCCTCTTCCATCTTCGGAGAAGGTTAATTTTGATGCTAAACAAAGTGTTGAATTGATTTTAAAAATGCATGAGTTAACTAAGGAAAACATTGAGTGTATGAATGCTAAATATAAACTTGCTAGAGATAAGGATAGAAAACATGTTGTGTTTGCACCTGGAGATCTTGTTTGGTTACATTTGCGTAAGGACAGATTTCCTGATTTGCGCAAATCAAAGCTAATGCCACGTGTTGATGGTCCCTTTAAGGTGTTAGAGAAAATAAATGATAATGCATATAAACTTGAGCTGCCTGCAGATTTTGGGGTTAGTCCCACTTTTAACATTGCAGATTTGAAGCCTTATTTGTGTGAGGAAGAAGAACTTCCGTCGAGGACGACTTCATTTCAAGAAGGGGAGGATGATGAGGACATCAATACCATTGTTACACCCACAGGCCCTGTTGCTATACATACTGGACCAATTACCAGAGCTCGCGCATGCCAACTAAATTACCAGGTACTTTCATTTCTTGGTAATGATTCTAATGTTCATGAGAATATGATGCTTCCTAAATTGGATACATTTGTTTTGCTTACAAATGAAGGGCCTAGCTTGGAGAAGGATGAACATTGGAGCAAGAACAAGCATGGAGATGATGGCATGCGCAAGGGGAACAAGAACGTAGTTACAAGTGATGATTTCAGGGCTTTGAAGCCACCATAACGAGTGCATGAAGCCTTCGACGAAATATACAAGATGCCACTTCATAAATTCGTCCAGAGGCTATTCTAGGTGCTGCGTCACCTTTTTATTGGGCCAGGCCCATGTAATTTCAAAATACATAAGTATAGGCTAGTTTTAGAGTCCGTATGTGTGGGGAAACAAGAGATAGGGTTGGTTTCAGACCCCTCCACCAAGGGCCACGAAATTCCACCCTCTTCCTCCATATATACAGCCCTTAGGGCACAGTTTAGACTTTGGGTTTTATTTACATTAAAGGTTCGCCATAGCTGCAACTTCGCGTACTTCGTTTGTGTTCAACGACCAGACAAAAGCGTCACAGAACCCCAACTTCATTAATAAAGCTTTCCTCTATTATTCGCAATATCCAGATTGCAATCTTAGTTTCTTGCTTGTTCTTCATTTGCTTGCAGGAAATAGACCTTTGTGGTCAGGTTGATCGTGCCCCGGCGTGGTCAATAACCTCTCGGAGTTGGTTTAGCGATTGCTAAGGCGCGACGTACTCGCACGTTCGTAGTCGGATCGTCAAAGTCGACTTCCACCAAAACGATAGCCACCATCTCATCAAAAGACGGGACACCTTTGCCTCTATCAGAGACCATCTTCATCCTATGCCTCCCACAGATTGATAAACCTTAGGTCATCCACTTGAGGGAAATTTTCTACTGTCCTACAAACCTGTACACTTGGAGGCCCAACAATGTCTACAAGAAGAAGGTTGTGTAGTAGACATCATGGAGCACAGCGGGAGGTGACCTACAGCGCCGGTGAGCCCCGCTGTTGCTAGCTCCTCCCCTCGGCCGAGCGTGGGCGTGTGCGATGAGGACGAAGACGACGGTGTCGCCCTGCCAGCTGGCCGGTGGGCCTAGCGCCCCCCACCCGTCAGTGACCAAGAGGCCGGCCCCGCCTCCTGCTGACGTGGTTAAGTGGAAACACATTCCACGAAATACATTTTCTTGAACTGAAAGCGTACTCTGTCGCTGTTCTAGACCAGAATACATTTCTGCTGCAGAAAGGCGTATTCCTGGATATGCGCTTTCTATTTTTCCAGCCGCCGGCCGAAACCTCTATTTTGTGAACGTTCTTCACTTAAGAGCAGAAATGAATAAGTTTTTATTTGTTTCCTGCCTAACGAACGAACACTCATAACTTTTTGATCCGTACTCCAAATGAGGTTATTCCAAAGCCCACTTCTTCATTTCGTCGAGCCCGTTCTGTTGGTCACATTTTCACCATGTTTTGACATTCTGAAAATGACCATTTTGCCCCTACCATTATTCACCCCCTCCGAGAGAGAACATTTTCCGGCAATTCTTTCCGCGAGTTTCTCGCACTTCTTCCCGGTGATTTCTTCCACCCCGGGCAAGCCACTCCCTCCATTTGCATCACTGTAATGTAGTGACATGGTTTAATTTATTTGAACTTGTTTAAAATATTGTTTTAGCTACTTGTGAGTTGTCGTGGCATTTCTCGGAGTATATTTTGAACTTGCTATTGCCATGATATTGCTTGGAGTTCTAGGACTAATATTTTGCAACTTCTTTGAATGGCATGCTGCCTTTGGATTATTAGTGGCTAGAATTATATTCATTATGGTGCTAGTTGATATTATGTTTTGGAGAATGATATCGGAGATGATGCTTGCATGTGGATCTTAGCTGGATAGCTTGTTCTTGATACTTGAGTAGTAGTAATATCGTTCTTGGATTCATCATGATAGTAGTGTTATGCTATCTTTGGTGTATTTTGATATGATGATATTATGCTTTGGATTAGTTGTTAGATATTGCTATGACTTGGATTACAGGTTGATAGTTGATATCGGAGTATCAGTATCACAGTTATATTTTTGGGGTTAAATTCCATCGCTAAGTTGGTCAGGTGCCACAAACTGGGCTTTTTCCAGTGCAACCACATTTGCCTTTATGGGAAGGCCCTAATGCGATGCTATTGCCGTGTCTCTCGCCGGTGCCTCCAACGAGGGAAGGTTATAAGCCTTGTGCCTCCAAATGTTCTCTCGCAGGCGCGCGCTACCCTAACCAGGTAGGCGGACATAAGCCTTGTGTGCCCATAGTTGGATTTTGAGTGATTTTATCCTTGTTTGGGACCATTTTTGTTTTGCCACGACAATGGTCATTGCCACGATAGTGGTCATTGCCACGATGGTGGCCATTAATGCCTTTGGTAGGCGCGGGGCCACCCATGACTTAGCCCAATGGGGAGTTAGTCAGAGTGACCGGGAGAGTGTCATGGTAGTAGATCGGTTTGGTCGGAACATCATTGGTCCACCCGAATGGGAGCCTGAGGTCATGGGTTCCGAGGTGTGGGTAAAGTGCGCTACCTCTGTAGAGTGTGTGTGTTTAATCTAACGATAGCCGCGTCCTCAGTCATGGGCACAAGTTCGTACTAGATCACACCGCTCGATCAACATGCACATGACGGAATGACTTACAGATGATTTATATGTTGATATATTGTGAGCAGTAACAGTTTGGCAGGATGTTGATGATGATGTTGAGATGATCTTGAGGATGATTCAGTTTGTGATGTGGTCACGAGGTGATCATGTGGATGTTTTTATCACGAGGTGATCATGTGGATGTTTTTTATCACGAGGTGATCAGGTGGATCATGAGGTGATCGAGATGGTATATTGCTTGGTCGGTTAGCCAAGAGTGATATTGTTGTTGGGATTGAGATGTTAGTTCATCAGTATGGTAGTAGTTTCATATCATGCTTAGTAGTTGCTTTCGTATCATGGTAGTTGTGAATTTAATTAACCTGCTTAATGCTACGTTGTTGTTTTTCCTTGATGCTTTTGGTTGTTGTGAGCTTGCAAGTACACTCAATGTACTGACCTAGCGTGTCATGTCAGATTGCAGGTGATGCCATGATTGCTTGATTGCTTGTCGAGATTTCCGCGCGTGCGAGCTAGATCGTGTCCCAACCAGAGTCCATGTGGAGTGGAGGTCACCACCGTCGTCGTTGTTCCATTGCTAGAAGATTTCCGCTGCTAGCATAGAGCAAGTGTAGTATCACAGGCGTAGTGTCGCCATGTTGATGTGATCCTTTGTAACATCAGACCTTTGTATTTATCCTTTGTAATAAGAGCTGATTTGTTCTATGTCAAGCAGTGTCGTATTCCAGAAGACTTCATCTCGATCTCCGGGCTGGAATACAGGGCCTTCTAGTTTCTCTGAGTTGGGGTGCCGCACAATAGGTGCAGAAATCAAGGCTTTCTTAAGTATTTCAAATGCTTCTACACAATCATCATCAAAAACAAAAGGAACATCCTTTTGCAAGAGCTCAGTGAGTGGCCTAGAAATTTTAGAGAAGTCTTTAGTAAACCTCCTATAGAAACTAGCATGACCAAGGAAACTTCTTATACCTTTGATATCTTTAGGACACGACATCTTTTCAATAGCATCTACTTTAGCTTTATCAACTTCAATACCTCTTTCAGAAATTTTATGCCCAAGAAAATGCCTTCATTAACCATAAAGTGGCACTTCTCCCAATTCAAGACAAGATTAGATTCTTCACATCTCTGCAATACTCCATCAAGGTTGCTTAAGCAATCATCAAAAGAAGTTCCATAAACTAAGAAATCATCCATGAAAACCTCAACAATCTTTTCACAAAAATCAGAGAATATAGCAGTCATACATCTTTGAAAGGCGGGAGGTGCATCGCATAAAACAAAAGGCATACGTCTATAAGCAAAGGTACTGAAAGGGCAAGTAAAAGTTGTCTTTTCCTGATCATCTTTTGACACATGTATTTGAGAGAAACTAGAATAACCATCTAGAAAGCAAAAATGTGTATGTTCGGATAATATTTCTAGCATTTGATCAATAGAAGTTAGAGGGTAATGATCTTTATGGAATAAATTCATTCTTATCATTAGGAACAACAGTAATACATCCCTTCTTAGGGACACAATGAACAAGACTTACCCATTGACTATCAGCAATAGGATAAATTATACTTGCTTCCAAAAGTTTTAGTATTTTATTTCTTACCACTTCTTTCATCTTCGGATTTAACCGTCGCTAGTGATCAACAACTGGTTTAGCATCAGGATCCAATTTAATTTTGTGCTGACATAGAGTGGGGCTAATTCCCTTAAGATCATCAAGAGTATATCCAATAGTGGCACGGTGCTTCTTCAGAGTTTTCAATAATTACTTTTCTTCATGCTCTGAAAGGTTAGCACTAATAATAACATGATATATCTTATTTTCATCAAGATAAGCTTATTTCAGAGTACCAGGTAATTGTTTAAGCTCAAACACGGGATCACCCTTGGGTGGTGGAGGATCCCCAAGGATTTCTACAAGCAAATTGTGTTTCAAAATAGGCCCTTGATTAAAGAATATTTCATCTATTTCCCTTCTTCCATTCATAAACATATCATTTTCATGGTCTAGCAAATATTGTTCTAAAGGAACAGTAGGAGAGACGACAATAGAAGCAAGACCAATAATCTGAGGCAATTCTTTATCATGGGGTTGTCTATGGAATTTAGAGAAATTAAAATCATGAGACATATCCCCTAAACCAACAGTAACAATATCTTTCTCGCAGTCTATCTTAGCATTAACATTATTCAAGAAAGGTCTACTAAATATAATGGGACACAAATCATCTTGTGGGGAAGCAAGAACAAGAAAATCAGTAGGGCATTTAATTTTCTCACACAAGACTTCAACATCTCTATAATCCCAATTGGTGATATGTTATATAAGGAGTAAGGAATTGCACTCACACTAGCACCCACATCACATAAGCCATGAGAACAATGATCTCCATTTTTAACGGAAACAATAGGCATGCCAACAGCAGGTCTATGTTTATCTTTAGTATCAGGTTTAGCAATTCTAGTAGCTTCATCACAGAAATAAATAACATGCCCATCAATGTTATCAACCAAGAGATCTTTAATCATAGCAATACTAGGTTCGACCTTAATTTGCTCAGGGGTGTAGGTGTTCTAGTATAACTCTTACGAACCATAGTTGAAGATTTAGCATGATCCTTTATTCTAACAGGAAAAGGTGGTTTCCCTATATAAGAAGTAGGCACAACAGGATCAACATTATAAGTAATAGTTTCTTCTTCAACTTCAATAGGTTCTACTACTTTTACTTCAATGGGAGGATGATATTTAAACCAGTTCTCCTTAGGGAGATCAACATGAGTAGCAAATGATTCACAAAGAGAAGCTACTATCTCAGAGTCAAGTCCATATTTAGTGCTAAAATCACAAAAAGCATCGGTATCCATAAAAGATTTAACACAATCAAACTTAAGGTTTATACATGACTCCTTACCTTCATCGAGTTCCCAATCTTCAGAGTTGTGTTTAATTATTTTCAGTAAATCCCATTTGAATTCAATATCCTTCTTTATAAAAGAACCAGGACAAGAAGTATCGAGCATGGATCGATCATTATGAGAAAGCCGAGCATAATTTTTTTGAATAATAATTTCTCTTGAGAGCTCATGATTGGGGCATGAATATAACATTGACTTAAGCCTTCCGCAATCTTGAGCGATACTTTCTCCTTCACGAGGCCAAAAGTTATATATATAATTCTGATCACGATGAAGCAGATGCCTAGGATAAAACTTCTGATGAAATTCCAATTTCAATCGGTTGTAGTTCCATGATCCAATATCATCACATAGCCTATACCATGTCAATGCCTTTCCCTTCAAGGATAAAGGGAATGCCTTCTTCTTGAGAACATCCGCGGGCATACCTGCAAGCTTAAATAATCCACAAACTTCATCCACATAGATTAGGTGCATATCGGGATGTAATGTTCCATCTCCTGCATAAGGATTAGCTAGCAGTTTCTCTATCATACCCGAAGGAATTTCATAATAAATATTTTAAGTAGGTGCCGTAGGTTTAGGAGCAACCCTTTGCTCTTATGGTCGAGGTGAAGATACCCCGAACAAGCCCCTCAAAGGATTGTTTTCCATATTAACAAGTGACAGTAAATTTCAGCACACTATATAAATGTTTCCTTACCAAATTCCACTTACAAAATGCGCTTCACTCCCTGGCAACGGCACCAAAAAAGAGTCTTGATGACCGACAAGTATAGGGGATCTATCATAGTCCTTTCGATATGTAAGAGTGTCGAACCCAAGGAGGAGCAGAAGGAAATGACAAGCGGTTTTCTTCAAGGTATTCTCTACAAGCATTAAAATTATTGGTAACAGATAGTTGTATGATGAGATAATTCGTAACGGATCACAAGTAACAAAAGTAAACAAGGTGAAGCAACATGGCCCAATCATTTTTGTAGCAAAGGACAAGCCTGGACAAACTCTTATATAAAGGGAAGCGCTCCCGAGGACACATGGGAATTGTTGTCAAGTTAGTTTTCATCATGCTCATGTTATTTTCGTTCGTTACTTTGATAATTTGATATGTGGGTGGACCCGTGCTTGGGTGCTGTCCTTCCTTGGACAAGCCTCCCACTTATGATTAACCCCTCTCGCAAGCATCTGCAACTACCAAAGAAGAACTAAGGTAAACCTAACCATAGCATGAAACATATGGATCCAAATTTTCCCCTTACGAAGGAACACATAAAATAGGGTGTAAGCTTCTGTCACTCTAGCAACCCATCATCTACTTATTACTTCCCAATGCCTTCCCCTAGGCCCAAATCATGTTGAAGTGTCATGTAGTTGACGTTCATAACACCACTAGAGGAAAGACAACATACATCTCATCCAAATATCGAACGAATACCAAATTCACATGATTACTTATAACAAGACTTCTCCCATGTCCTCAGGAACAAACATAGCTACTCACAAAGCATATTCATGTTCATAATCAGAGGAGTATTAATTATGATTAAGGATCTGAACATATGATCTTCCACCGAATAAACCAACTAGCATCAACTACAAGGAGTAATCAACACTACTAGTAACCCACAAGTACCAATCTAAGGTTTCAAGACAAAGATCGGATACAAGAGATGAACTAGGGTTTGAGAGGAGATGGTGCTGGTGAAGATGTCGATGGAGATTGACCCCCTCTCGATGAGAGGATCATTGGTGATGACGATGGCGATGATTCCCCCCTCCCGGAGGGATGTTTCCCCAGCAGAACAGCTTCGTCGGAGCCCTAGATTGGTTCTGCCTAGGTTCCACCTCGAGACAGCGGCGCTTCGTCCCAAAAGCTTCCTTCTAATTTTTTCCAGGTTAAAACACACCATATAGCAGAAGATGGGCATTGGGGGCCTGCCAGGGGGCCCAGAAGGACGGAGGGCGCGCCCAAGGGGTAGGGCACGCCCTCCAACATTGTGGATGGTAGGTGCCCCCCTTTGGTGCTTTCTTCACCTATTTTTTTATTTATTCCAAAATGATTCTCCATGAAGTTTCATGACTTTTGGAGTTGTGCAGAATATGTCTCTAATATTTGCTCCTTTTCCAGTCCAGAATTCTAGCTGCCGACATTCTCCCTCTTCATGTAAACCTTATAAAATACGAGAAAAAGGGATAAGTATTGTGATATAATGTGTAATAACAGCCCATAATGCAATAAATATCAATATAAAAGCATGATGCAAAATGGACGTATCACCGGCTTAAGAGCAGCTTCTACGTCTTCAACTTTCTTGATTAAAGCAGCCTTATTAGTTTCCTAGCCGGCTCTCTCAGCACAAAAATCCTTTTTAACTTCTCTATTGCTTCTAATGAGGTCTTCAGCTCCGACTTTGCCTTTGAAGTTCTAGATTGCTGCAGCTTTAAACCTTGTCTCAAGTCACCAACTTGCGACTCTTTCATGTTCAATTCTGCCTGGAATAGATACAAGCAAAGGTTACATAACAAGGAGCAAAATTTTTGATCATACAATTCATTAAAAGTCCCAAGCACATTGCAACCAGTGCACTTGGCACTTGGGGGCTAATGTAGGTCGTTTTAAAGGTTCTTAAGACCCGACTTAAATTGTCAGATTAAGCCGGCCCTTGGGGGCTACAGGTTTGGATTTCTTAAGTAATTGCAAGTCCCGACTTAAGTTGTCAGTTTAAGCCAGCTCTTGGGGGCTACATGTTTGGATTTCTTCAAGTAATTACATGTACCAGCTCAGCCTGTTAGTTTAAGCCGACCCTTGCTAAGGCTATAATTATCAGGAAGTCCTAAGCATATTCAACATTCTCTCTTATACTTAAGACTTGGCAGCTGGATAAGTACATATGGAAAGGGGTTAGTAGCATACCTCATAGCGCTCCCTCATAAGGTTCACTAAGCCAGCCTCAAGGTCGCGGCTAGTATGAAGGCGGTTAAGATAACCAACATGGATGTCGCTAGCACCGAGAGTGGCATAAGTCTCTAGATCCAGCTTTGCATTGCCTTTTTCCAAAGAATGAGCATCTTCTTTGGCGCTGTGTTTAGCTAAGACAGTTGGATTCCCTAGTTCCGTGTAGCCTGTCCCAGTAATGAGAACATCTTCAATAGTCTCCTTAGGGCTTGACGGCTTGGGATTTGGCGTGTCATCACTGGCAGCCGGGTTGATTTCAGTATGGATTGATTCCAGAGCCGTCGGGTCAGTTTGTGGTGGCGGGTCATTGACGGGACCTTCAAGATTTTGAGCTAAAGTTTCAGGGGCCTCGGCTATTTGTGTTTCCGGTTCAGCAACCTTGGGATCTTTAGAAGACCCGCCCACTTTTTGCTTTTTGCCTGGCTCGGCTACGCCTCTACAATAAAGATCCAAGAGATCATAAGCATATATTGTCACAAATTATCTACGAAGCAAAGTGGTATGCTTACCCTTGGGCAACTTTGAAGACCGACATTTGAGTGCCTGAAGAATCGCCAGATGATGGAGGGGTCCCCTGATAGTTTGAATCGGGAAGATTAAGAGGTTGACGAAAAAGACCAACTTTTGGAAAAGTAATTGTCGGGTTATGAGGCACCTCATTTCGGCGCTTGCAAACCAGGGTATTAGGTAAGCCAGAGTTCAGGTCTTTGAATCGTCACTCTGGGTCATATGTCTAGAGTCATTTTGCTTCTTCTTCAAAAGAAAATTGGGGTCCAAATAAGCAAGAGGATGAGAAAATCTTACTTTCTGGATGACCCGCCGGGTTATCTTTCTTGGCAAAAGGTTTGAGTCGGAGGAGACATGTATTACCCCTGTTGCATTTGCCTGGCTTATCTCCACGTCATCCTGTGAAGAGTCAGCATCAATAAGTAGCATAAAAAGACGACCAAGCACTACAAAAAGACACATCCGTGACATTTGGGCCGAACAATTTTTTTTCTGTCATGCTTATGACACTTCTATGACGATAATTGTGACAAAACCCGGTATCATTATAGATGTGGTGGGATCCTACTTCTATGACAAAAAATCATGACAGAAAATGGGCTTTTCGTCCTGGGTTGGCCGGAGACGCAGCTGCATGACATTCTTTGGGCCGTCCATGACGGAAAAAACCGTGGTAGAAGCGAGGGCGAGGAAAATATGAAGGGGTTCCCGGTTACGGTGGGTGGTCGGGGCCGAGCGATGTGCATTTCTCTCGTACACGTACACGCGTGGGTGCAACGCATTGGGATCTAATTGAACCTGAGCAAGGCATTCGTGTAGCGACCCGACCCGAATGGGTCAAGTCTCTGTGCTTACGTGTCATCCCTGGATCGGTATGCTGACACACACAGTACTCGAGGATTTATAACAGAGGTAAATCACATGTATAAAGTAGCGTATATACTATTACCTCAATCCAAATAGCGGAAGCAACAAGGTTGTGGATTCCCATCAACACCAACGACAAAGTTGAGTATAGGAAATCGTAACCCTAACGTATCACTTACTCGTCGTAAGATCCTGCAACATGAGACGTTGCAGCCACAGAGGGTCAGTACATTGAATGTACTGGCAAATTCACACCATAGAGCAATGATGAATAAAGGCTATCACTACATGCATATTTGGCTGGTGGAAAAGCTCTATGGTTACAGTTTTTGTGAAAAGCCAATTTTTCCCTACTGCAAAGGAATAAATTTATTTAACTATCATGGTGGTTGTTAAACATTGAGAATGGTTGACAGCATTCTCAATCCCAATTAAAAGTACTCATTAACAAACCCAACAATATTAGATTTAGAGTAACATGTTGAGATTCACATGATATTCAAGTACTAGATACTCAAGATGTCCATAACCGGGGACACGGCTAATCATGATTAGTTTGTACACTCTGCAGAGGTTTGCGCACTTTTCCCCACAAGACTCGATCGCCTCCGTTTGGTTTCTCGCACTACATGGTGTTTGAGAAACGGATGACCAAGACATAGTCTTTCAGAAGTGCTAGCACCTTACGACGGGAAGACCGGTACACCTACATCCCCTACATCTGCTAGTCTACCACTATAAGAGTTCGCACGACTTGGTCAACTATGCCAGAGCCCATAATGGCTTGTGGCTGCACACGGAAGTTACTAGCATGAATTATCTTATGATCCCTTTGAGCCTGGGTGGCGGTCCATAGGAAAATCACACGGTAACCCCGGGATTTCCAAAAAAACAGGCAATCACTGGATACCCCAGGTGCCTCAATCCACCCAGATGTGTATTTAAGTTGCCACCTTAGATAAACCATTAATTAACAATCTCACATCTGTCATGGAAATTCACTCACCCAATCCAGGTCTACTAGCATAGCATGACATAATAAGCAAACGTAGAAGTAACTCCCAGGGGTTTGAAAACAAAACAGGTAATAGGTACTACCTCAACTACTTTCCGATCCCACATTTTAATTAGATCCTAATCATGCAATATTTGAGGATTGATCTAATGCATAAAAACTGGGAAATAAGGGATATGATCAAAGTGTGAACTTGCCTGCAATGTTGATGAAGATGATTCGCACTCATAACTCTTGATAGTTCTACTCGTCATACTCCGGTCAATCTATCGTGAGCAAGAAATGGTAACCACACATAAGCAATCACTCAAAAGATCGGAAAGAACGAAGAAGATGATTCGGAAAACATCAAAACCAAGCAAATAACTCTCGCAACATAAAACAATTTCTAACAGTACCAAAATTATGTGAATTTGGCCTTATCAGAATGTTTAGGTCAAGCGCTTCGAGATGCAAAAAGAATCAAATAAATCAGAGTTATAAAACTCAAGTTATGATCAAACGAAGTTCAAATACAAATCTGTTTGAATTCAAATTTTAAACTTTCAAAAGCATGTTTTAGTTGGATTACTGGATAGAGGGGATCATAATGAAGAAGTGGGCACTGGTTTCGTTGAATTTGTATAAACGAGTAAAAAGTTGTGAGCGTTTGAAGATTAGGGACTAATCTGTGAAGAAATTTATCACAAATAGGTCCCTGGCCGAAATCTATAAATAAAAGAAAAAGACTAAAAAGCGCACGTTCATTTATAAGATCTAAATAGTGGACGTTCTCTATTTAAATAAACCTAAACAAAACCGGTTTTTAAAAAAAACGATCTAGGGTTTTACCGGTTGGGACGGTTCTCCGTCGGAAAACCGGCGGCGGAACTCCGGCGAGTCGCGTCTCCGGCGACGGCGGGGCGAAGTGGCCCTGGTGGTGGCGAGGCACGGCGGCGAAGGCGGAGTAGCTCGGGAGGGGCGGCGTGGGGCGGCGAGTGCGATGTTGGCGACGGCGGTGGTCATCGGCGGCGAGGGTGGCGGCTTCGGGCGGCGGGATTCGGCAGATCTCGCCGGTGGCATCGAGATGCGGCGGCGGCAGGCGGCGAAGCGAAAGGAGAGGAGAGACGGGGCCGGGGCGGCGCCTTTTATGGGGGGGCTAGGAGGTGGCGTGCGGGAGGGGGCAGGGGAGGCCGAGGTGGGCACGGCCGTCGAGGTCAGCGGCGGCGCGGTCGTGGTGGCGGCGGACTCCCGAGAGGAGTCCCGCTCGGGGACGAGGGTGACGGGCGACGTGGGCTGGGCCGCGGCCTGGCCTGGAGCTGGGCCGGCCCAGTTGGAGGAAGGAAGTTTTTTTTAAAACAAACAGAGGAAACAAATAATAAAACAAAATAAATTGAAAATATTATATAGGCATATAATATATCAAAATTTTCAGAAAAAGATTTCTACAACATGGACACTATTCTAGAGTGAAATAAAATACACACAAATTCAAATAAAGCAAAGAGTGCTTCTGCCCTAGTAAAATCCACTAAAAATCATTTCTAAAATACCAAAATTAATTCAAATTTATTTCTCTCCAATTTTCTGATGTAGGGAATCATGTTACCCTATTTTCCATATATTTTATTTTTGGAGAAAAATAATTTGTATAAAACTCAATAACTCCAAATTGAAAATAAGTTCAAAAGAACTTTGAATTTAATTCTTTGAAACTCCCAACTCATATTTCATATGTTTTGAAGAAGTCATTTTATCTTCGCTCGTGAAAATCATTGAGTTGCATAAAGTTTATGAATCGAAATATTTCCAAATGAAATTCAAATATTTTCAAAATACCCTTTCATTTAATTAAATGGAAGAAGTCATATCATCTTCGCTCGGGGGTTTTGTGATGAAAAGAATTTGAATTCACAGAGATCATAAATGCAAAATGAAAGTTTGGGAAAGTCCTTTTATTCCCTCTCATTTAACTTTCGAAAAGTTTCGAATTCACTCACTTTCAGTCAATCAATCAAACAGTCAATCAAAACTATCTATTTGTTTATAACATTCCAAAATTTAGAATTTTGGGATGTTACAAACCTACCACCCTTAAAATGAATCTCGTCCTCGAGATTCGGAGAGGCTAGCAAGAAATAGGTTAGGGTAGGGGTCTTCTCAAAATCCATCGATCATCTCCGGGGTCTGGGGTGCTACTACCCTTAGAAACATAGTTACGGTTCCGTCAAAACTCTTATACTCCATCCTTATTGTTGGCAATGTCGGTCTTCCCAGATTCTTCGGTATAATTCCTTCTCTGGCTCTTCCGGTAGCGGCATAACCTTTTCCTCAATTCTTTTGTATCCATTTCATCCTGGTAAGGTTATTCCGAGACTGGGTCTTCTTAGCTGACGGGTCTGGCGCCAATACTAAACAACTATCGATATCTCATGGTGGTCAATCATTTATGATTTCTCCTGCAGAAAACGGGTCTGGCTTCATTCTCACCGTATATCCTACGATTGGAAACAACTGCCTTGTACAGGGGAAAATGCTTATACCATTCTAAGGTTCAAACAAGGTCTTGATCGTCGTCTCTCTACTATAGGTAAGTCACTCAGATTTACCATCCCATATAGCAAGGCGAATAATAAGAGTAAGTCGGTATGGTGATCAATCCATCCCGCACCCAAATCATTATCTTGTATATGGTTTAGCGAATCTCGCATTCTAACACTCGGTCATCCTCACAAGCATTGCAGAATTTCTCTTGTCGACGAACCAAGTTCGGATAAATCCATTGATTCTGCAAGCCAATCAAACATCTATCGGTCCTTCACAACTCTCAGGTTTTGCGTAAACTCCTATAGGATCGTCGGTGGGTAAAGGCATATCTTCTTCCAAGGGTTTTCCTTCAGCAAGAGTGCGCTTACTTCTTGGCAGGTCCTAGGGCATGTGGGTTATGGCCCATCTCATCACTTGTATACCTTGAACTCATCATCAGGGCAACTGATCATTATCCCAACATTCAGCTTCCTAGCATTCTTAAATCCATGCAATGATACTGTCTCCATCTTCCTTCTGTTGTATCACACTAAGACGTGATTACTCAAACTCATCATGGAGTTACAATTTCTCCATATCATACCTCCTTTATATCCAATAGCAATCCATCTCTTCATCCTCGTGGGATGTCCCACATACCGAGATAAAACTTATACTTATGAAGTCCATACTCCACTTTGTGGAACTTCATTATCCTTTCCAGGGTCAAGCATCCTTACAGGGGAATATTGGCCATCTCTGCATGGCACATCTTCAACTGGGAAACGTGAAACACATCATGAACTTCTGATAGTCCTTCGGGTGACTCCAATTCGTTGGCCACTTCTCCCATACGCTCCAAAACTCGGTATGGTCCTACAAATCTTGGGGCTAACTTTCCCTTAACTCCAAATCGTTTAACTCCTCGCAGAGGGGACACACGAAGACATGCTCTGTCTCCAATTTCATCGACAACCTCCTTGTGTTTTGAGTCTGCATAACTCTTCTGCCAGGACTGAGCTACCTTCAGTCTATCTCTAAGCAACTTAACATTCTCTTCTGAATCCTTGATCACATTTGGTCCAAACAACTGACGGTCTCCAACTTCATCCCACATCAACGGTGTCTGGCTCCTTCTCCATACAAAGCTTTGAAAGGGGCCATCTTCAAACTGGCTTGGTAACTATTGTTGTATGAGAACTCCGCGTAAGGTAGATTATCATCCCTACTAGATCCATAATCTAGCGCACACGCTCTCAACATGTCCTCCAGAATCTGATTGACTCTCTCGGTCTATCCATCTGTCTGCGGATGAAAGGCTGTACTGAACTCTAGCCTAGTACCCAAAGTGTGGTGCAGCTGATTCCAAAACTTTGAGGTAAACTGTGTTCCTCTATCTGATACGATGGTCCTCGGAACTCCATGCAGACATACGATCCTGGTCAAATATATCTTGGCCTACTTCGCACTTGTATAGGTGGTTTTCACTAGGATAAAGTGAGCCACTTTGGTCAAGCGAATCAACTACTAACCAGATGGAATCATGTCCCGATCGGTTTCTAGGAAATCTGGTAATGAAATCCATGCCAAGCTTATCCCACTTCCATTTGGTTATCGACATAGGCTGTAGTAATCCTGCTGGCTTCTGATGCTCTGTTTTTACTCTCTCTGACATACATCACCTACGACTACATACTCCGCAATATCTTTCTTCATACCAGTCCACTAGAAACACTCATTCAAATCCAAATACATCTTGGTGTTTCCAAGGCGAATCGAGTATGGTGAGTCATGAGCCTCTTGAAGTATTTACTTCCTGATCTTTGCATTATCGGGAACATATACACGGTCCTCGAACCATAAGGTGTCGTGCTCATCCTTACGAAAACCTTTGGCCTTTCCTTTGCCCATCCTCTCTTTTTCCTCAGCAATCTCTTTGTCATCCTTCTGAGCTTCATGAATCTTTCCCAACAATGTAGACTAAACTTCCATTACTGCAACAAAACCTTTGGGAACAATCTCCAACCAAAGTTCCCTGAAAATCCTCGGCTAACTCCTTTGGTAATCCTCCGCTTATGAGGGTATTCATCCTGGTGTTCTTTATGGTTGTGTCCTATTTCTCCACAAAGCTTGCATGTACAAGGTTTCTTCATATCCCTTCCATAAGGCTTCAACTTCTGGGACACAAGCCGAGACTTTAGCAAAGTCAACTTAAATTCTTCTCAAGTGGTTACTCTTTGCCATTCATTGATGGTTTGGTACATCCTCCACCAAGTAGCAGCACCTCTTTCAAAACTCTAAAGAGCATGCTGGGTCATATCCTTTCCGACTATAGGGTTATTCTCCATATGATTCTTCCATGTTCTCAATCCATCGGTCCGTCTCCAATTGACTCATCGGTCCAGAAAATATAAGCTCATCTCCATTCATCCTCTATTGGTTCCATGGGTTTGGGGTGGGATAAGAGAGATAGAGAGGGATGCACACAATACAAACAATGGTTTTGAAAATACATATTTTATTGTGGTTGTCGAAAAAAAACATCAAACAAATGACAGCTCACAACGTCGCATCTAACGTAGGTATAAAACAGGGGTTTGGTCTTCTAATGGTCTATAGATCTCAACGTCATCAAACACTTCAAGTCTTGGTCATGTCTTCGATGGCTCCCTTCTGATCATGCTTGTCCTTCTCAAGTTCTTTTGCCACATCATCTCTGTTGACGCGAAGTCTCTCATGACATCCTTTAATGTTCTCGAGTGGCACTCCAAACTTCTGGGTTGCAACATCCTTGTCATGAACCATGTCCTCCTATTCTTCAGTTCCTGACAAATCTCTTGTATCTAGAGGTTTTGTTCCTCCAGTTTGGCTACTTTCAGCTTCTGGGTCCCGAGTTCTTCACGAACTACTTCCTTGTCAAATACAGCTTCCCGAAGGTCCAGCCTAAACTTCTTGATGTAATACTCCAGATCCTAGTGATACTTCTTGATGTAATGCTCCATGTTCCAGTCTTTCTCCGATACACCTTGATCTCGGGTATTGACAGCTTCCTTGGTCTGCCAAGTTCCATAAGTGTAGCCTTCCTTTGTCATACCAAATCTGGAAATTCTTCACAGCCTTCAAATTTTCCTAGTCTTCGGAGTGTTCACTGTTGTAGTTTCCGTCATTATAATGCTCTGAAAAATCCTCTTCATTCCGAAGTGGTCTTAGTTGTCCAATATCTTGTACTCCTTGGAGTGGTCTCATTAGTCGAATCTTCAAGTGGTCAAAAGGAGAAAGGGGTATGGTCTCACTAAAAGGGAATATTTGAATAAGCTCAGAAGAGAAGAGAGGCAAAAAGATTCTTTTGAAAAGAAAGTTGTAGAGAAAAATCTTTCCTATGGGCTTGCCAGTTTCTAGGGTCACGTCCTACAGTCAACATGTGCTCTGATACCATCTTGTAGCGACCCGACCCGAATGGGTCAAGTCTCTGTGCTTACGTGTCATCCCTGGATCGGTATGCTGACACACATAGTACTCGAGGATTTATAACAGAGGTAAATCACATGTATAAAGTAGCGTAAATACTATTACCTCAATCCAAATAGCGGAAGCAACAAGGTTGTGGATTCCCATCAACACCAACGACAAAGTTGAGTATAGGAAATCGTAACCCTAACGTATCACTTACTCGTCGTAAGATCCTGCAACATGAGACGTTGCAGCCACAGAGGGTCAGTACATTGAATGTACTGGCAAATTCACACCATAGAGCAATGATGAATAAAGGCTATCACTACATGCATATTTGGCTGGTGGAAAAGCTCTATGGTTACAGTTTTTGCGAAAAGCCAATTTTTCCCTACTGCAAAGGAATAAATTTATTTAACTATCATGGTGGTTGTTAAACATTGAGAATGGTTAACAGCATTCTCAATCCCAATTAAAAGTACTCATTAACAAACCCAACAATATTAGATTTAGAGTAACATGTTGAGATTCACATGATATTCAAGTACTAGATACTCAAGATGTCCATAACCGGGGACACGGCTAATCATGATTAGTTTGTACACTCTGCAGAGGTTTGCGCACTTTTCCCCACAAGACTCGATCGCCTCCGTTTGGTTTCTCGCACTACATGGTGTTTGAGAAATGGATGACCGAGACATAGTCTTTCAGAAGCGCTAGCACCTTACGACTGGTAGACCGGTACACCTACATCCCCTACATCTGCTAGTCTACCACTATAAGAGTTCGCACGACTTAGTCAACTATGCCAGAGCCCATAATGGCTTGTGGCTGCACACGGAAGTTACTAGCATGAATTATCTTATGATCCCTTTGAGCCTGGGTGGTGGTCCATAGGAAAATCACACGGTAACCCCGGGATTTCCAAAAAAACAGGCAATCACTGGATACCCCAGGTGCCTCAATCCACCCAGATGTGTATTTAAGTTGCCACCTTAGATAAACCATTAATTAACAATCTGACATATGTCATGGAAATTCACTCACCCAATCCACGTCTACTAGCATAGCATGACATAATAAGCAAACGTAGAAGTAACTCCCAGGGGTTTGAAAACAAAACAGGTAATAGGTACTACCTCAACTACTTTCCCATCCCACATTTTAATTAGATCCTAATCATGCAATATTTGAGGATTGATCTAATGCATAAAAACTGGGAAATAAGGGATATGATCAAAGTGTGAACTTGCCTGCAATGTTGATGAAGATGATTCGCACTCATAAATCTTGATAGTTCTACTCGTCATACTCCGGTCAATCTATTGTGAGCAAGCAATGGTAACCACACATAAGCAATCACTCAAAAGATCGGAAAGAACGAAGAAGATGATTCGGAAAACATCAAAACCAAGCAAATAACTCTCGCAACATAAAACAATTTCTAACAGTACCAAAATTATGTGAATTTGGCCTTATCAGAATGTTTAGGTCAAGAGCTTCGAGATGCAAAAAGAATCAAATAAATCGGAGTTATAAAACTCAAGTTATGATCAAACGAAGTTCAAATACAAATCTGTTTGAATTCAAATTTTAAACTTTCAAAAACATGTTTGAGTTGGATTACTGGATGGAGGGGATCATAACGAAGAAGTGGGCGTTGGTTTCGTTGAATTTGGATAAACAAGTAAAAAGTTGTGAGCGTTTGAAGATTAGGGACTAATCTGTGAAGAAATTTATCACAAATAGGTCCCTGGCCGAAAACTATAAATAAAAGAAAAAGACTAAAAAGCGCATGTTCGTTTATTAGATCTAAACAGTGGACGTTCGCTATTTAAATAAACCTAAAAAAACCGGTTTTATTTTTTTATTTTTTTGAAAACGATCTAGGGTTTTACCGGTTGGGACAGTTCTCCGTCGGAAAACCGGCGGCGGAACTTCGGCGAGTCGCGTCTCCGGCGGCAGCGGGGCAAAGTGGCCCTGGTGGTGGCGAGGCACGGCGGCGGCGACGGAGTAGCTCGGGAGGGGCGGCGTGGGGCGGCGAGTGCGATGGTGGCGATGGCGGTGGTCATCGGCGGCGAGGGTGGCGGCTTCGGGCGGCGGGATTCGGCGGATCTCGCCGGTGGCATCGAGATGCGGCGGCGGCAGGCGGCGAAGTGAAAGGAGAGGAGAGACGGGGCCGGGGCGGCGCCTTTTATGGGGGGGCGAGGAGGTGGCGTGCGGGAGGGGGCAGGGGAGGCCGAGGCGGGCACAGCCGTCGAGGTCGGCGGCGGCGCGGTCGTGGTGGCGGCGGACTCCCGAGCGGAGTCCCGCTCGGGGACGAGAGTGACGGGCGACGTGGGCTGGGCCGCGGCCTGGCCTGGAGCTGGGCCGGCCCAGTTGGAGGAAGGAAGTTTAAAAAAAAACAGAGGAAACAAATAATAAAACAAAATAAAATGAAAATATTATATAGGCATATAATATATCAAAATTTCCAGAAAAAGATTTCCTACAACATGGACACTATTCTAGAGTGAAATAAAATACACACAAATTCAAATAAAGCAAAGAGTGCTTCTGCCCTAGTAAAATCCACTAAAAATCATTTTTAAAATACCAAAATTAATTCAAATTTATTTCTCTCCAATTTTCTGATGTAGGGAATCATGTTACCCTATTTTCCATATATTTTATTTTTGGAGAAAAATAATTTGAATAAAACTCAATAACTCCAAATTGAAAATAACTTCAAAAGAACTTTGAATTTAATTCTTTGAAACTCCCAACTCATATTTCATATGTTTTGAAGAAGTCATTTTATCTTCGCTCGTGAAAATCATTGAGTTGCATAAACTTTATGAATCGAAATATTTCCAAATGAAATTCAAATATTTTCAAAATACCCTTTCATTTAATTAAATGGAAGAAGTCATATCTTCGCTCGGGGGTTTTGTGATGAAAAGAATTTGAATTCACAGAGATCATAAATGCAAAATGAAAGTTTGGGAAAGTCCTTTTATTCCCTCTCATTTAACTTTCAAAAAGTTTTGAATTCACTCACTTTCAGTCAATCAATCAAACAGTCAATCAAAATATCTATTTGTTTATAACATTCCAAAATTTAGAATTTTGGGATGTTACAATTCGCCTACTGAACCCGAGCGATTGCACTCCAGGCTACGCGTTACTGAACCCGAGCGATCGATTGATCTGGCTGTTAACTGAACCCGATCGAGCGATTCCTTCGCTACTGCTGCTAACTGAAGCCGATCGAACCTACTGCCTCTTGATGAACAGTGAGCGTTATT
>NC_041389.1:161718600-161730313 GCF_002162155.2 Triticum dicoccoides
AACAGTTCCTGGTGGGGGTTGGATGGTAGTAGAGGCCATTGCCGCTGGATGACCAGGACCTCGATCAATCGAGTCGGTTGGGGGTGGATGGCTAGATTAATAGGACAACCCTGTGGAGGGCTGGTTGAATAGTAGCCGGTGGAGGGCTGGATGAACAGTAGCCCATGGAGGGGTGGTTGAACATGACCCCGTGGAGAGGGCTGGTTGAATAGTAGCCGATGGAGTAGCAGTGGAGGCTGGATGAATAGGAGCCCGTGGATGAACAGTCATAGGTGGAGGCAGGAGGAGGTCGACGGTGGATGAATAGTCATGGGTGGAGGCTGGAGGAGGTCGACGGTGGAGATGAACAGTAGCCCATGGTGTCCCGTTTCGACCATAGCGCTCCAACAAAAGTCCGTTTCCTCCATTTTGCGGAACATCACACCCTCCCTGATCAACAGGACCCTGTTTCGACTGTAGGAGGTCGAAGAGAAGTCTGTTTCCACCGTTTTCCGGTATGCCGCACTCCTCCTCGTGAACAAGATCCCATTTCGACCATAGGCGGTCGAACACAAGGCTGTTTCCTCCGTTCTGTAGCACGCCAGGCCTCGTTTCGATCGGCTGTTCCGTCCAAGCCGGTTGGCTCCCGATGAACACGACTCATTCTGTTGCCCCCCGGTGAACACGATGATGCAGTTTCTTTGTTCCGACCCTGCCATGTACACGAGCCATGGTCGTACGTATGCGCGAGTAGGCGTTCGAGACCCCGCCAGTATGTACGTACATGGCCGAACTTACTTTCTTGCACCCTGGCTGTACGTACGTGTACACGAAATTAACGGGACCATGAGACATGCTATGTGCGCGCCTCTACTACAACACATGCCCTTCCTTACTTGGCCACGGTTCAGCGTTGTAGCCTGTAGACAGACCGATCGACCAGTATGTATGTACACGTTCGCGACTAGACTGGCAACGCTACGTACGCTTCGACTAGGTGGGTCCCGACTATCAAGGAGGATGAGGAGGCACTTCCTTGCATGCGAAGATGTAGCTGGTGGGTCCCAGCAGTCGGGGGGGGACTTTTTTTGCTAAATACGGTGGCCCGTCCGGTGGGTCCCTGCTGTCAGGTGGAGGAATCATTATTTTGCACGTAATAAGGTTGCACTTCCTTGTTGCGGCCGCGGACCCAACTGTCAGCCTCTCCACATACAGTACTCTTTCGATGGAAGTTGTTCCTTGACCACATTGACTAGGCCACGCCAAGAGCACCAAGGCGGTGGACAATGGCGAGGCCTAGGAAGGGGACGACGCGAATCCGGGGAAGACGCGACAGTGGATGCCCATGTGGAGAGGAGTACGAGGGTTCACTGGTTCGGCTGCGGTGTGAGGCTGCCGTCGCCGCAGAATAACAGGGGGTATGGGTGAGTAGAGGGATGGCTTGGCCAGCGGTGGGAGTAGTAGGGAGCGGTGAGGCCTCCACGGCAGCACAGCCCGCCACGGGAGGCAGGAGCACATGGCACGACCGGCACTGGTTTGGGTGGCTGGAGCAACAAGACCAGTGGTTGAAGAAGCACTACGGCCGTTGGATGGACATCGTACGGTCATTGGAGCTAGAATCGTTCATATTGACTAAGTTGACAAAGCCCTCCCTCGTCAACTTAGTAGGCCCACAAGTCAGCCTACAACTACGGTGGGTCCCAACTAGCAGGGGGAGTATTCATTTCTTTGTGCGTAATAAGGAGGCACTTCCTTGCATGTGAAGATATAGCTGGTGGGTCCGAGCTAAAAGCGGGGGGCACATTTTTTTCGTGAAATACAGAGGCCCTTCCGATGGGTCCCAGCTGTCAGGTGGAGGAATAATTATTTTACACGTAATAAGGTTGCACTTTCTTTCCGTGGACCCAGCTATCAGCCTCTCCACATTCAGTCCTCTTCCAATGGAAGTAGTTCCTTGACCATGTTGACCACGCCGCACCGAGAGCACCAAGGCGATGGACGACGATGAGGCCTGGAAGGGGACGACGCGGAGCCGGGGAAGACGCGGCAGTGGATGCCCACGTGGAGGGAGTACGAGGGTTGACTGGTTCGGCTGCGGTATGAGGCTACCGTCACCGCAGAATAACACGGGTTGTGGGTGTGTAGACAGTAGAGGGATGGCCTGGCTAGCAGTGGGAGAAAGGGTGGGGCGGTGAGGCCTATGTGGCAGCACAGCCGGCCACTGGAGGCAGGACTAGGCGGTCTCGCTGGCGCCGGTTTGGGTGGCTGGTGCAAGAGAGCAGCGATTGAAGAAGAAGTAGGGCCGTTCAATTCAAATCCAACGGTGACTGCTGCTAGAATTGTTTGTTGACTAAGTTGACAAAGCCCTGCGTACGCGTCAACTTAGTAGGCCCATAGGTCAGCCTCCGAACCGGTGCGCCCCAGATGTCAATGGGAGGAATCATTTTTTCACGTAATAAGGAGGCAGTTGATTGCATGCGGCCAGGCCAGCGGAGGGAGTAGGGTGGGCCGGTGAAGCCTGCGCGACATCATAGCGGGCCACAAGAGGACGGAGCAGGTAATCCCGCCGGCGCTGGTTTAGGCAGCTGGAGCAGGAAGATCAGATATTGAAGAAGCACGTCGACCGTTGGATGGACATCCAACAGTCACTGCTGCTAGAATCGTTTGTTGACTGACAAAGCCTTGCGTAAACAAGTCAACCGCAAAATCTGTGGCGTGTACAACCCATTTGCTATTAATTTTATAATTTTTACTCATTTGCTAATTCCTATGGAATTCATTGCATCCCATTTTCCATTTTTAGAATTGCTGCCCATTTTCTGGTCAATGCCAGGGTTAAAAAATTTGAACTAAAAAATATGCGAAATTTCAAAAATTCGCATATTTTTGCTGGGGAACAAAATATTCTTAATCGAAAAATTAGTAGCCATACTAAAACAAATTTAAAAATAAATTAGTACTATGTCATGTTAAATTCCAATGAAATAAAAAATATCAGTGAAGAACAAAAAAAATAAACTAATTATCCATTTGCTATAATTTTTTGGAATTTTCAACCCCTTTGATATTACTTTTAAGATATATTGACCATACTCTTTGGCTAGGCCGGAATGCATCCCTCCTCGTCTTGAAAGATTTGCAGCCCAGTAAGTCGGAGAAAACAAATAGGCCTAGCTTGGGTATTCTTCAAAAAGAAATAGTGGGCTACCTATTTTCCCAAAGAAATAATTGCTGGGCTGGTCATGTTGTTAGACGGGCCACAGAGACCGCATAATCCAATTTATAGCCTGCTCCTCCGAACAAATCCTCAAATGAAGTTGTGCAATTCTGTCATTAATTGACTATATGTTGACAATGATGTGGGTCCCAGATATCAGCAGGGTGGATTAGAGTAAAAAAATGAGGGGTGCATCTGAGTAGTAAAAGAGGCGCTAGCTTGTGTTCGGGAGTGGACTTGGTGGGTCCGTACTGTTATACTCACAACTACAGTCCTCTCCCGATTCACTATGTTGACAGGGCCGGACGGCTGCGCCGCGCTGAGTGCACCAAGGCAGAGGATAAAGTGTTATTGCCAATGTGTTGGTCTGGGTTGTCCATTCTTATCGAACAATAAAAATGGCCCGGAACTATTTATGACATTAACTACGATTTGCATGGGTTCGCTGGTTGTAGGAAGAAAATGGTGGGAGAAAGAAGACTGCTCGCAATCTTTGCCTAAGAATAATATCGACTGAATGTAACGACACTATCATAGGAAATAATATCCTCCTGTTAAGATTTGACTTTTCAAATCATGAATTTAAACAACTGGTGCATGAGCATTTAGCTTTATTTATTTATTTACTTATTTCTGTTTAGGGGACCATGAGCATGTACCTGGGACGGATTCATGTGAGAGCCTCCCTTCCAGTTAATTATGGGCTCCTCTATTGGGCCTTCATCAGTGGGCTGCATGTTATCGACAAGTGGGAAATGTGTTCCATATGAAAAATAGTATGCGCTACGTATCCTACGGGGCACTAAAGGATCAGACTGTGTAACGACTTGCAAAACATTGTGTTTGTCGTTCTAACAACACATTTATTCAACCAACAGACGAAATATACCATTGATTGTATATTGAAAACAGTAGCAGCAGCAACCAGGGCTGGGGGTGCAACAGAAGGAGTAAGTAGGCTAGAAGATTAAAGACGCAGCTCTCTCTTCCAAACCAAAGATCAGCCATCATTACAAAAGGGCTACCAAAAAAGAACAAGTGTATGCATCAAACTAAATAAAGATCCGACTACACCAAGTGTACGCATCTAACTAACTGGCTCAGTTAGATGTTACTATTGATTAAGCTATGGAGATTGGCTCACGGCTTTAACCAGATAGGTGCCTGACGGGGGAAGCTCCAGCCAGCAGGTCGAAGTTTGATACTTGCGACACTCTCTCCTACTTTGGGTTGTAGAGCGTGGTGGCACATATAAGGGTACGGTGCATGCAGATACGCATGGTATGTTGTGTACACACAGTTTTTCCCGATGAAGGAAATCACGCTGCCATCATGATCCTTGTTGTCGGTTATCTCCTGGTTAATCAGATAATTCAGTACAAGAAATAGAGAGCTGATACGTCTCCAACGTATCTATAATTTTTGATTGCTCCATGCTACTTTATCTACTATTTTGGACTATATTGGGCTTTATTTTCCACTTTTATATTATTTTTGGGACTAACCTATTAACCGGAGGCCCAGCCCAGAATTGCTGTTTTTTTTGCCTATTTTAGTGTTTCGAAGAAACAGAATATCAAACGGAGTCCAAACGGAATGAAACCTTCGGGAACGTGATCTTCTCACCGAACGTGATCCAGGAGACTTGGACCCTACTCCAAGAAGCTTCCGGGGAGGTCACGAGGGTGGAGGGCGCCCCCCTGGGCGCGCCCCCTGCCTCGTGGGCCCCTTGGAGCTCCACCGACGTACTCTTTCCTCCTATATATACCTACATATCCCCAATAGACCAGAGACAGAGCCAAAAACATAATTCCACCGCCGCAACTTCCTGTATCCATGAGATCCCATCTTGGGGCCGGTTCCGGAGCTCCGCCGGAGAGGGCATCCACCACGGAGGACTTCTACATCAACACCATAGCCCCTCCGATGAAGTGTGAGTTGTTTACTTCAGACCTTCGGGTCCATAGCTAGTAGCTAGATGGATTCTTCTCTCTTTTGGGATCTCAATACAATGTTCTCCCCCTCTCTCGTGGAGATCTATTCGATGTAATCTTCTTTTTGTGGTGTGTTTGTTGAGACCGATGAATTGTGGGTTTATGATCCAACTTATCTATGAATAATATTTGAATCTTCTCTGAATTCTTTTATGTATGATTGAGTTATCTTTGCAAGTCTCTTCAAATTATCCGTTTGGTTTGGCCAACTAGATTGGTAGTTCTTGCAATGGGAGAAGTGCATGGCTTTGGGTTCAATCTTGCGGTGTCCTTACTCAGTGACAGAAAGAGTTGCAAGGCACGTATTGTATTGTTGCCATCGAGGATAACAAGATGGGGTATTTATCGTATTGCATGAATTTATTCCTCTACATCATGTCATCTTGCTTAAGGCGTTACTCTATTTTTAACTTAATACTCTAGATGCATGTTGGATAGCGGTCGATGAGTGGAGTAATAGTAGTAGATGCAGAATCGTTTCGATCTACTTGTCATGGACGTGATGCCTATATACATGATCATACCTAGATAACCTCATAACTATGCTCAATTCTATCAATTGCTCAACAGTAATTTGTTCACCCACCGTAGAATACTTATGCTCTTGAGAGAAGCCACTAGTGAAACCTATGGCCCCCGGGTCTATTCTCATCATATCAATCTCCATCACTTTCTTTACTTGCTTTGCCTTTTACTTTTTACTTTGCATCTTTATATCAAAAATACCAAAAATATTATCTCTATCAGATCTCACTCTCGTAAGTGACCGTGAAGGGATTGACAACCCCTAAGCGTTGGTTGCGAGTTGCTATCGTTTTGTGCAGGTACAAGGGACTTGCGTGTGACCTCCTACTGGATTGATACCTTGGTTCTCAAAAACTGAGGGAAATACTTACGCTACTGTGCTGCATCACCCCCTCCTCTTCGAGGAAAACCTACGCAAGCTCGAGACGTAGCAAGAAGGATTTCTGGCGCCGTTGTCGGGGAGGCTTACGGAAAAGTCAGCATACCAAGTACCCATCACAATCTCTATCTCTCGCATTACATTATTTGCCATTTGCCTCTCGTTTTCCTCTCCCCCACTTCACCCTTGCCGTTTTATTTGCCCTCTCTTTCCCAATCTCCTCCTCTTCTTCCCTTTGCCTTTTGTTTGCTCGTTTGTTAGTTTGCTTGCTTGTCGTGATGGCTCAAGATGCTACCAAATTGTGTGACTTCACGAATAACAATAACAATGATTTCCTTAGCACTCCGATTGCTCCTCTTGCCAATAATGAATCTTGTGAAATCAATACTGGTTTGTTGAATCTTGTTATGAAAGATCAATTCGCCAGCCTTCCTAGTGAAGATGCCGCTACTCATCTGAATAGCTTTGTTGATTTATGTGATATGCAAAAGAAAAAAGATGTCGATAATGATGTCGTTAAATTGAAGCTATTTCCTTTTTCGCTTAGAGATCGTGCTAAAGCGTGGTTTTCATCTTTGCCTAAAAATAGTATTGACTCTTGGAACAAGTGCAAAGATGCTTTTATCTCTAAGTATTTTCCTCCCGCTAAGATTATCTCTCTTAGAAACAATATTATGAATTTTACACAACTTGATCATGAACATGTTGCACAAGCTTGGGACAGAATGAATATAATGCTACGTAATTGTCCTACTCATGGTTTGAACTTATGGATGATTATACAAAAATTTTATGCTGGATTGAATTTTGCTTCTAGAAATCTTTTAGATTCGGCCGCGGGAGGCACTTTTATGGAAATCACTTTAGGAGATGCTACTAAACTCCTAGATAATATTATGGTCAATTATTCTCAATGGCATACTAAAAGATCTACTAATAAAAAAGTGCATGCTATAGAAGAAATCAATGTTTTGAGTGAAAAGATGGATGAACTCAGGAATTTATTTGTTAAGAGTGTTTCTTCTGATCCCAATAATATGCCTTTGTCCACCTTGCTTGAGAATAATGAATCTATGGATGTGAATTTTGTTGGAAGGAATAGTTTTGGTAACAACGCATATAGAGGGAATTTTAATCCTAGGCCTTATCCTAGTAATCCTTCCAATAATTATGGAAATTTCTACAACAACTCTTATGGAAATTTTAATAAGATGCCCTCTGAATTTGAATGTAGTGTTAAAGAGTTTATGAATTCACAAAAGAATTTTAATGCTTTGCTTGAAGAGAAATTGCTTAAAGTTGATGATTTGGCTAGGAACGTTGATATAATTTCTCTTGAGGTTGATTCTTTAAAACTTAGATCTATTCCTCCTAAGCATGATATCAATGAATCTCTCAAAGCCATGAGAATTTCCATTGATGAGTCCAAAGAAAGAACCGCTAGGATGCGTGCTTACAAAGATTCCTTTATTAAAGCGTGTTCTAAATCCTATGAAAATCAAGATGAAGATCTGAAAGTTATTGATGTGTCCCCTGTTAAATCTTTGTTTTGCAATATGAATCTTGATGAATCTGAATATGATCTTCCCTTACCTAGAAGGCGTTCCAAGAATTCAGAGTTTCTAGATCTTGATGATGAAATTGAAATAAATAAAAATCTAGATATTGCTAAACCCACTATTTTGGATCTCAAGGAATTTAATTATGAAAATTGCTCTTTGATTGATTGTATTTTACTTGTTGCAATCCGTGTTAAATTCTCCTCATGCTTATAGTCAAAACAAGGCCTTTACCGAACACATTGTTGATGCCTTGATGCAATCCTATGAAGAAAAGCTTGAGTTGAAAGTTTCTATCCCTATAAAACTCCATGATGAGTGGGAACCTACTATTAAAATTAAAACTAAAGATTTTGAATTTCATGCTTTATGTGATTTGGGTGCTAGTGTCTCTACTATTCCCAAAACTTTATGTGATTTGCTAGATTTCCGTGATTTTGATGATTGCTCTCTAAACTTGCATCTTGCGGATTCCACTATTAAAAAACCTATGGGAAGAATTAATGATGTTCTTATTGTTGCAAATAGGAATTATGTGCCCGTAGATTTTATCGTTCTTGATATAGATTGCAATCCTTCATGTCCTATTATTCTTGGTAGACCTTTCCTTAGAACGATTGGTGCAATTATTGATATGAAGGAAGGGAATATTAGATTCCAATTTCCCTTAAAGAAGGGCATGGCACACTTTCCTAGAAAGAAAATAAAATTACCTTTTGAATCTATCATGAGAGTCAATTATGGATTGCCTACCAAAGATGGCAATACCTAGATCTATCCTTACTTTTATGCCTAGCTAGGGGCGTTAAACAATAGCGCTTGTTGGGAGGCAACCCAATTTTATTTTGTGTTTTTTTTTGGTTCTGTTTAGGAATAAATAATACATCTACCTTCTGTTTGGATCTGTTTTTATGTTTTAATTAGTGTTTGTGCCAAGTAGGACCTATAGGATAACCTACGATGATAGTCTATTTGATTCTGCTGAAAAACAGAAACTTTAGCGCTCACGAGATTAGCTGCCATTTTTTATTGGAGAGTGATTTTGCGTTGATTCTTTTTTCTTATGATCAATAAACAAATTGTCCAGGACTTACGATTTTGGTAGAATTTTTAGAGTTCCATAAGTTTGCGTTAGTTACAGATTACTACAGACTGTTCTGTTTTTGACAGATTCTGTTTTTCGTGTGTTGTTTGCTTATTTTGATGAATCTATGGCTAGTAAATTAGTTTATCAACCATAGAGAAGTTGGAATACAGTAGGTTTAACACCAATATAGATAAATAATGAGTTCATTACAGTACCTTAAAGTAGTCTTTTGTTTTCTTTCTCTAACGGAGCTCACGAGATTTCTATTGAGTTTTGTGTTGTGAAGTTTTCAAGTTTTGGGTGAATTCTTTTGATGGATTGTGGAACAAGGAGTGGCAAGAGCCTAAGCTTTGGGATGCCCATGGCACCCCCAAGATAATACAAGGACAACAAAAATTCAAAGCTTGGGGATGCCCCGGAAGGCATCCCCTCTTTCGTCCACTTCCATCGGTAATTTACTTGGAGCTATATTTTTATTCACCAACATGATATGTGTTTTGCTTGGAGCATCTTGTATTATTTGTGTCTTTGCTTGTTAGTCTACCACAATCATCCTTTCTGTACACACCTTTTGATAGAGCCATACATGATTTGGAATTTGTTAGAATACTCTACGTGCTTCACTTATATCTTTTGAGCTTGATAGTTTTGCTCTATGTGCTTCACTTATATCTTTTTGAGCGTGATAATTTTTGCTCTAGTGCTTCACTTAGATCTTTTAGAGCATGGTGATGGATTTGTTTTAAAGAAACTTGATCTCTCATGCTTCACTTAGATCATTTTGAGAGTCATTAATAGCATGGTAATTTGCTTAATGATAATATACTTAGTGTTCGAGATATGTGAAACTTTCTTTTGAGTGAATTGAATACTAAGATAAATCTAATGCTTAATAATTGTTTTAAGATATGGAGGTAATAATATCAAAGTCGTGCTAGTTGATAATTGTGAATTTGAGAAATACTTGTGTTAAAGTTTGCAAGTCCCGTAGCATGCACGTATGGGTAAAGTTGTGTAACAAATTTGAAGCATGAAGTGTACCTGGCTTGTGCATCCTTATGAGTGGCGGTCGGGGACGAGCGATGGTCTTTTCCTACCAATCTATCCCCCTAGGGGCATGCGTAGTAGTACTTTGCTTCGAGGGCTAATAAACTTTTGCAATAAGTATATGAGTTCTTTATGACTAATGTGAGTCCATGGATTATACGCACTTTTACCTTTCTGCATTTGCTAGCCTCTTCGGTACCGTGCATTGCCCTTTCTCACATTGAGAGTTGGTGCAAACTTCCCCGGTGCACCCAAACCCCGTGATATGATACGCTCTTTCACACATAAACCTCCTTATATCTTCCTCAAAACAGCCAGCATACCTACCTATTATGGCATTTCTATAGCCATTCCGAGATATATTGCCATGCAACTTTCCATCGTTCCGTTCATCATGACATACTTTACTTTTGTCATATTGCCATTGCATGATCATGTAGTTGACATCGTATTTGTGGCAAAGCCACCACGCATTATTTTTCATACATGTCACTCTTGATTCATTGCACCATCCCGGTACACCGCCGGAGGCATTCATATAGAGTCATACCTTTGTTCTAGTATCGAGTTGTAATATCAAGTTGTTGTAATAAAAGTGTGATGATCATCATTATTAGAGCATTGCCCTAGTGAGGAAAAGGATGATGGAGACTATGATTCCCCCACAAGTCGGGATGAGACTCCGGACTTTACAAAAAAAAGAGGCCAAAGAAGCCCACCATAAAAAAAAGAAAAAAGAAAAAAGAAAAAAAAAGAGGCCATAAAAAAAGAGAAAAAGGCCCAAATAGAAAAAATGAGAGAAAAAGAGAGAAGGGGCAATGTTACTATCCTTTTACCACACTTGTGCTTCAAAGTAGCACCTTCTTCTTCATGTTGTGAGTCTCATATATTTTTGCTTCAAAGTAGCAGCAAGTTTTTCATATAGTGAGTCTCATAATTTATCTTGTTCATACTAGTGGGAATTTTTCATTATAGAACTTGGCTTGTATATTCCAATGATGGGCTTCCTCAAAATGCCTTAGGTCTTCGTGAGCAAGCGAGTTGGATGCACACCCACTAGTTTTATTTTGTTGAGTATTCATAACTCTAGTGCATCCGTTGCATGGAAATCCCTACTCCTCATGTTGACATCAATTGATGGGCATCTCCATAGCCTGTTGATTGTCCTCGTCAATATGAGACCTTCTCCTTTTTGTCTTCTCCACACAATCCCATCATCATATTCTATTCCACCTATATTACTATATCCATGGCTTGCGCTCATATATTGCGTGAGGGTTGAAAAAGCTGAAGCGCGTTAAAAAGTATGAAACAATTGCTTGGCTTGTCATCGGGGGTATAGAAGTTGGGAAAATCTTTGTGTGACGAAAATGAAGCATAGCCTAACTATATGATTTTGTAGGGATGAACTTTCTTTGGCCAGGTTATTTTGAGATGACATAATTGCTTGATTAGTATGCTTGAAGTATTATTATTTTTATGTCAATATGAACTTTTATCTTGAATCTTTCGGATCTGAATATTCATGCCATGATTAAGAAGATTTATGTTGAAATTATGCCAAAGTATCACTCCGCATCAAAAATTCTCTTTTTATCATTTACCTACTCGAGGACGAGTAGGAATTAAGCTTGGAGATGCCTGATACGTCTCCAACGTATCTATAATTTTTTATTACTCCATGCTACTTTATCTACTGTTTTGGACTATAGTGGGCTTTATTTTCCACTTTTATATTATTTTTGGGACTAACCTATTAACCGGAGGCCCAACCCAGAATTGTTGTTTTTTGCCTATTTCAGTGTTTCGAAGAAACGGAATATCAAACAGAGTCCAAACGGAATGAAACCTTTGGGAACGTGATCTTCTCACCGAATGTGATCCAGGAGACTTGGACCCTACTCCAAGAAGCTTCCGGGGAGGTCA
>NC_041389.1:161730467-161741817 GCF_002162155.2 Triticum dicoccoides
GGAGCTCCACCGACGTACTCTTTCCTCCTATATATACCTATGTATCCCCAATAGACCAGAGACGGAGCCAAAAACCTAATTCCACCGCCGCAACTTCCTGTATCCACGAGATCCCATCTTGGGGCCTGTTCCGGAGCTCCGCCGGAGAGGGCATCCATCACGGAGGGCTTCTACATCAACACCATAGCCCCTCCGATGAAGTGTGAGTAGTTTACTTCAGACCTTCGGGTCCATAGCTAGTAGCTAGATGGCTTCTTCTCTCTTTTTTGATCTCAATACAATGTTCTCCCCCTCTCTCGTGGAGATCTATTCGATGTAATCTTCTTTTTGCGGTGTGTTTGTTGAGACCGATGAATTGTGGGTTTATGATCCAACTTATCTATGAATAATATTTGAATCTTCTTTGAATTCTTTTATGTATGATTGAGTTATCTTTGCAAGTCTCTTGGAATTATCCGTTTGGTTTGGCCAACTAGATTGGTAGTTCTTGCAATGGGAGAAGTGCATGGCTTTGGGTTCAATCTTGCGGTGTCCTTACTCAGTGACAGAAAGATTTGCAAGGCATGTATTGTATTGTTGCCATCGAGGATAACAAGATGGGGGATTTATCATATTGCATGAATTTATTCCTCTACATCATGTCATCTTGCTTAAGGCGTTACTCTGTTTTTAACTTAATACTCTAGATGCATGCTGGATAGCGGTCGATGAGTGGAGTAATAGTAGTAGATGCAGAATTGTTTCGATCTACTTGTCAAGGACATGATGCCTATATACATGATCATACCTAGATAACCTCATAACTATGCTCAATTCTATCAATTGCTCAACAGTAATTTGTTCACCCACCGTAGAATACTTATGCTCTTGTGAGAAGCCACTAGTGAAACCTATGGCCCCTGGGTCTATTCTCATCATATCAATCTCCATCACTTTATTTACTTGCTTTTTCTTTTACTTTTTACTTTGCATCTTTATATCAAAAATACCAAAAATATTATCTCTATTAGATCTCACTCTCGTAAGTGACCGTGAAGGGATTGACAACCCCTAAGCGTTGGTTGCGAGTTGCTATCGTTTTGTGCAGGTACGAGGGACTTGCGCGTGACCTCCTACTGGATTGATACCTTGGTTCTCAAAAACTGAGGGAAATACTTACGCTACTGTGCTGCATCACCCCCTCCTCTTCGGGGAAAACCAACGCAAGCTCGAGACGTAGAAAGAGCGTGTACCAAGGCTACTTACTAGCCTCCAGTCAAAAATTCCTGAAGGCCCAGAGAAGCTGGGATCCTGCTCAAAGACCTTGCAGTGACTGTGATTGTATTCCATGAAACAACACGTCCGGGACGTGCGAACAATCATCAATCGTTCTCCGTCGTCTGATCGAGCCAGGAACTACATGCAACTGCCATGTCGCTTTTCTTTGAAAGGTTCTGGGATTAGGAAGGGTAGGGACACCAGGCGGCCCACAACATCATATCAAGTTGGAGTCAAATAAAAAAGGGCTCTTACTATAGTCAATCTTAAGAACAACATGTTATGAGCATGAATATTTTTCAGTAAATGTTGATAGTAATATAAGCAAGCCATCATGATATCATAGGAAAGTAACATACTGCTGTAACAGCCGTATGTAGCGATGACTGGAGTAGACCAGCAATACATCCAGCCATAGAAGGAGTCGACAACGTAAATGAATCCCTTGTGTTACATGGCATCAGAGAACCATGGAGGATGTATGATCCTGCGATGGACGTGCAGATTTATCCACTTACCGTAGTGACCTGTTAGATAGGCAAGACCGCGGTTGAAGAACGCAATTAGCCTGAAGTCTTTATAATTCGCAGATCTTGTGGGCACTTGGCAGATTACAACCTTGAGCAAATCAAACTTGGTATCATGTTGGCTACTGTACGATTCCAAGTATTCTAGACCGCGGTGCCAAAGCAGTGCAGTGTTAATCGAAAGAAGGGGGGTCAATCAACGGTTGTAGACCTCCACGAGCATCCAGCTGTCGTGACCGTTGACGAGCACCATCCAAGACATGTTCATGCCGACCCAGTACATACTGTTAATGTAGTTGAGGGTGACGGGGATCGTATCGTAGTCAAGGGGGTTGATGCTCGCCACCATATGATCATAATGCTGCGTGACATGCCATTTCTGAAGGTCGGGCAGCATCAGCAAGCAAGGAGCTAGCTTAAATAGCTCCGACCTAAGGGCTTTGAGTAAACGGTTAAGTCCCGACGAGAACACGGCGAGCGGCATGGTACTGAGATTGTCCACATGCGAAACAATGAGCTTGATTACCTCTGGGAAGCAAATTCCAGCCACTCTTTCGGCGGACGCTGCTCGGTTCTGCCATTGTTAGTGCTTGGGTTTCAGTAGAGGGGGAGGCGCCTTAGCGGGGATGGAAGATTGGACGATTATGTGCGGACAAAGATGCATAAGTGAATATGTGCTGCGGGAATTGGACAGGTGATGATGACTACAACACGCTGCTTGACTTACAAGACACATACCAGCAGCGTAGGGTCATATCGATGCCAGACAACTTGCTTGACTGATAATAGTACCACTACTCCCTACAGTACCTACTACTATGCCCTAGTTTGCATATAGAGTAGTGGAGTAGGACTCTTCTCTACTACCAGCACCGGAGGAGTAGTATATTCTAATCTAAAATAGTTACAAACTTCAATGCCCGAGCATGGAACGACTACGAACCGCCATCGGTGCTAACTCCAATCCCCAGCAAACGTTCGCTGGGAGACATGGCAGTTGCAAATGCCTGCGACGCAGTTACAGTATGTGTGTAAGGTTCGTGGTTTTGTCAAATACTATGGCTTCAAAACAGGCCACCGTCAGATGGAAATCTGACGGTTACATGGGATTCACCAGGATTGAGCTCGTCACGAACAATTGCCAGATATCATTACTAAAAAAAAGGTTAAAACACCTAGGGCTATTACTTGCACCGGCTGACCACTAACAATCATACTAACATAGTTGTAAAATGGTCAAAGACCGTGTCTACGTGGTGTTTGGAATTATATGCAAAAAACTAGCAAGATGCCCGTGCATTGCACGGAACATCAAGATGCATTTTTTATTACAAAACACCTGTTGTGATTGACCCATGCATGAGTAATCCCCTGTGTAGAAACTAATGATATCTCGAGAATTTTATTGGAAAAATGGTATCTCGAGAATTTCATCGAAAAAATGATATCTCGAGAAAGATGAGAGATAAGGTGAGGAGGAGTGGGCCGTGGTGGTGACTGGTGGTCGGACTTGGCAGAGGCATGGGGATGGACAACGCCGGCAGCGGCCACCATGTGATATTGTTCCAGAGACTTCCTTTTTTAATTTCTCAGCAATGAGTTTGTGGGAGATAAAGATGAACGAGGCACGGCATTATCTGTAAATGTGGAGAGAGGTGCGGGTATCTTTTGTAAAATTGTCATAGTTTGCTTTCTATCCGTCAGATATAGATAAGAGTAGAGTAGAGAATAGAGATAGAGATAAGAGTAGAGATAGAGACTAGGGAGGAGCACCATGTACTACTTCGTGTGCTACTTCCGCGCTCCATTCTGCGGCCGCAACGTCCCCTATAGCCACTCCCTCCCGCGCTTCATTCGGCAGGCTTTGTTGGAATTTGGGGAGCACACTCGCACGACTGCTGGCAGCGACGACTTCACCGGCGACGACTTCTTCCCCGACCTCGACAACCTCTTCCTCAACGACATGGGAGACAACATCAACGCCAACGGTGCTACTCCCGTTGCACTGTATGTGTTTCCGTCCTTCCTGTTCGAAATCATGGTAGAATTCATGTTTCTAGTCTATGCCCTAGATTCGATCTGTTCATCTACTATGCTAGTCCACATGATTAGTTTAATCTCTGTTATAGCCATCATGATTTATTTTGTGCTTATTCGGATTAAATCTCGTAGTAACTTGCTCATATATTCAATTGGCGCAATGTCCCCTACAGCTACTCCCATTTCATGGATGGCCTGGTCGATGCCTCCAAGGTGCCCTGCGTCTACTGCTATGAGTGCACATGGCCATTTTGGGGCTCGCTGGTGAGCCTCGTGCATCACCTCACGCAACCGTCCGTCGATCACTACTGGCCCGCGGCGTTGAACATCAAGTACGAGACGTGCTACCCGTTGGCCGTGCCAGAGTCGCTGGAGGATCACTGCCGCCTGGTAGTCTCGGAGGAGGATGACAGCGTCTTCCTCTTGATCGTGGGCACCGGCGAGGCCCGCGCAGGTCGCCGCCCCGTCCCTGTAGTTTGCGTCACGGGCAACGCTGCTGACGCTGACACTGACACGAGGCGGATGTATGAGTGTGTGCTCATTGTTACTGCCCGTCAGAGCTACGTGGGCGCCCACACCACCTCCATCACGCTGACTAGGACTGTGTCGAGCTGCTCCGTTCCCGCCAATGTGGACATGGAAGATGCATGGTATGATCCCCCCCCCAAGATAGTGCATGGGGACTCCAAGGTGGTTCACCTGGACATATGCATTACCAATAAATAATATCCGAAGAAACCTATCGATGGTCGTTACACATGAGATGACCCCCACATCCTTTGTCAAAATAAACAACTCCCTGATCAATGCATTTCACTATTCCGTGCAACGCACGAGCACCTTACTATATATTAGTACGACCATAAATTTAACTAACATTATATATAGTACGATAAATGCTCATGCATGTCACCAAGAATTATATCATTGAAAACTATGTTCAAATACGAATCCAACGGTATAGTTTTTGAGATTGCTTTCCAGGCTTGTTGCCTGGTCAATGGTATAGTTTTTGTTGACATGCACTAATATTGAAAACCGATGACGAGGTATATTGATGCCTACATTGGGACGTCGGAGGAGGACATCACTGAGGAGGAGTCGGGCGACGAGGAGTAGTTGAACTATCTTTTTTTATCTATCTGTGCTATATCTATGCTGAGAATTATCTATGTCTCTACTCTCTACTCTCTATCTCTACTTCTCTATCTCAGCACTTCGGGCCTGCAGAAGCTATTTTGGCGCTGTAAATGCTTTTTTAACATGCCATGCGTTGCGCTTCTGTTGGAGATGCTCTAACATGGCAGATGAGTGCTTTAATGTTGCCCATAAGATGCGTGAGTACTTACTATATTTTTCTTGCCATGTTGAGATTTTAAAACCACGAGTGCGAACATGCAGAGGAGCAATGAAGACCAAACACGGGATATTGGGGACATCTTCAAGGAGCATGGCAAGTTAAAGAGGAGCTGCACTGAACCTGTAAAACAAGCTTTGGTAAGTAACACCCTTTCAATTACTTTCATTTAGCCTCGTGTTCTTCGATGTGTATATGTTGTAGTTTCTATAAGCATCGTGTTCTTCGATGTGTAATAAGAAGAGTCTTAATCATCCTAATGCTTTCATTTTTAGCTTGATGTAGGAAGTGGGTGTTCTCACCTTGGAGTCCTTTTTATATTTTTCCTTTTGAATTCACTTCTCCGAGTCATGTTTATCTGGCTTCTACTAAATGGATCCGGGTTGCTGTGAGTATTGATCTAAAAAAGAAGTAACTTCATGTCAGGATGCAGTTCCTGCAAGGAGGGAAGTATGGTTAACCTTGAGATCATGTTTCCAAAATGAGGCTGGATACACACATGGTGCCCATTCCCAGATGATGCTGAATTACACACAAGCCAGGTGGAGTCGTCATCTGTTCATGTCCTCGTGGCTCTAGTAAAGGCTGAAAGAAAGTGTGCAGGAGCCCTTGAGAATGTAGCTGAGTTCCTGAAGAAGCGAAAAGAGCAATCAGATGCTCTCTTCACCCAAGCCAAATAAGAGATGGAAGAAGCCAGAAAGAAGCTAGCAGAGGCAGAGCAGGCTAGGCATCTCCTGCTATCTAAAACTATTGTCAATACAAATTTTCCTTCATAATAGCTAGGTTCAAATGTTTATCCAGTTAGCATGCCTGTTGTGATGTTCATGCATCTACTGATGTGGGACAAGATAATTTTTTTCGGGTCATGTAATAACAACAATTACTTTCCAAACAATAACAGACGAAGCATTGGACATGGTATAGTTCACGTGCAAGCCTAACATTCCAAGTTCAACTTCCACATCAAACTCATGTTCACAGATATCTGCACATTCATAGATAATGTCCACAACCATGATTCACTTCAAATCCAAAAAAATGTGAGGAGAGTTATAAATAAAGAAAAACCTCTAGTTCCTACTACCAGTGAGAGCACAACAAGTCAAGACCATGTGTAATTAATTATATTTTGATCATATTTTGACTAATAGCGAATAAATTCTGGAAGCACGTATAATTTCTAATGTCGGCCGCGGCTGGGGTTCATGATGTTTTGAGCCAAACCTGGCAACACACCGGTTGTCTATGCCGGCAACGTGGTGGTCGTAGCATTCGTGGGTGCAGAGCGGCGGCGGCTCCCGTGGTCTACTATTCCAGGGTGTTGGCGGTGGCCGCAAGCGTGTTGGCCACCTTTGCCAGCATGCCATGGTTCCGCCAATGTTTGCATCGGATGGCGTGGCCAACCACGGTGCACTGGACACCATGGTCCCCCGTGTGCTGACGTGCAGCAACTAGCCACTCCTCTGCGAGTAGGCTTAGAGCGTTTAGTTGATGCACCAGGGCCAGCTTGGAGTGGCGACTTGCTCCTCCGCTTGTTTGCCTGCACCCTCACCCATGGTACTGACGGCCTGGGGCGGGGAGGGAGGTGCGGCAGCGACTTGCCTGGCTTGTCGGGGCACCCAGCAAGCTTTTATGCCGGAGAACTCATCTTCCTGCTCACCGAATGCTATGGACAGTGTGTAGAAAATGGTGCAAAGAGGATATGGGGAGCAGCGCTATGGTGCGGTTCTTGCTAGGCATTTGGCCTCGTTTAAATAGCGAGCGGACGACAGGAGGCAGCCGACGTTGTGTTCTAAAATGCTGTCCGGCTCATGGAAGGACATGTTGCCGGCACACGTGTGGATTCAATGGAGGCAGGTGGGGCAGTCTGAAGCCAGTTGCATGCAGCGAGGAGGCATGTTCAGCCTGGCTTGCAGCGAGTAGGGCCCCTTTGGCTGGCGCGCCGGTTCAATGCCTGCGCTATGAGAGGTCGCGTCCATGTGAGAGCAATCACTCCCTCCAGTCCTTTTTTGTTTGGGTATAACAAAATCTCATTTTCCATTCACATTTTACAAGTAAAATTCATGGACAAACTTTGACCCAAAATACGATGAGGACTAGTAAACCAGGATGGAGGTAGTAGTTATGAATTCCATTTTTGCTCCATACCAATCGTTCTAAAAACTACTTAGTACTTATAACGCGCCATTGAAAATCAGAACTCTTACCCCGCTAAAAATGATATTTTAAATGTGGCTACTCGATCAGTGGCGACTGGTGAGCCACCGCCTCCAGGTCATTCACCTGTCGTCCTGACCATCAACTCCTACAGAACAAATTATCACGCGAGCTGACTATTCCTATAAAGGTGCGCTCCACCACGTACCCAGTACCCGCACATGCAGCAATCGTGCACCTATGGTTTTAGGGTTTATTTGTTTATGGTGCCTTTATGTAACTCGCATGTGTGCGAGACAGCGAGAGACTGACTGCGTGCGTGCGCCTCTTCTCTTCGTATATGTAGTCCACCGTTTGTCTGGTGTCCAAAAAACTATACAGTAGTAATAACTAGCAATGTGCCAATGCGTTGCCACAAGATCAAAGTATATTAATACATATTCACCAATTTGATAAAAAATGAGTCTAGTTTTGAAATACGTATATCACTAAAAATATGTTATGTTTCACTAAAAATAATTTCCTTTGGCGGTTTTGATGAGATAAGGGAGGAATGTGGTTGGTTTCAAGATTCGAGAAGTGGTATATCTCTAATTTCTACTCTTACTAGCAAGATGCCCATGCATTGCACAGAAGATCAAGATGCATTTTTTTACAAAACACCTATTGTGATTGACCCATGCAGGAGTAATCCCATGTGTAAAAACTAATGATATCTCGAGAATTTTATCGGAAAATGGTATCTCAAGAATTTCATCAAAAAAATGATATGTTGAGAAAGATGAGAGAAAAGGTGAGGAGGAGTGGGGCGTGGTGGTGACTAGTGGTTGGACTGGGCGAAGGCATGGGGATGGACGACGCTGGCAGCAGCCACCATGCCAGATTGTTCCAGAAACTTCCTTTTTTAATTGCTCAGCAATGAGGTTGCCGGAGATAAGGATGAATGAGGGAAGGCCTTATCTACTAATGTGGAGAGAGGTGCAAGTATCTTTTGTAAAATTGTCGTAGTTTGCTTTCTATCCGTCAGATATAGATCGGATGGTCTATATTACAAGATGGCAGGCACACCATCATCACCAACTCGGTTTTATAAGAGAAGTAGTGATAAAAAATAGAGTTGGTAATGATGGTGTGCCTGCCATCCTGCAATATAGGCCGTCCGATTTATATCTGACGGATAGGAAGAAAACTATGGCAATTGTGCAAAAAGATACCCACACGCTTCTCCACATTTCCAAATAAGGCCTTCCCTTGTTCATCCTTTTCTCCCACAAGATAAACTACTCATACAAATGCATCTTGATGTTCCGTGCAATGCATGGGCATCTTGCTAGTTGTTGCAAAAAGGCCATTTGTGTGTATGTGTTGTGTGTGTGAGAGAGAGGGAAAGAGGAGGAGGACGGAGTGCATGTGTGACAAAGACAGAAAGAGTGTGTGTGCGATAGGTACCAGCTTAAAATGAGGAAATAGTGTGTGCCTGCACGATCGAGAGGGCTTGTCTCAAGAAGGGACGAAAAATCTACATAGATACAAGGAGCGCGATAGAGACATGTACGCGATTGTGGAAGCATGAGTGTGCGGGTGTATAAACCTATATGGAGGCTAGTCGATCAATGTTTGTGATAGAAATACGAGTCGGGGGTGCGAAAGCAAGAGTTTTGTGTGTGTGTGTGAGAGAGAGAGAGAGAGATAGAGATGGTAGTCAAGAAGGGGAGTGGAAGCAGGAGTTGTGTGTGTGAGAGAGAGAGGGGGGGAGTTTGTCTGATCGGTAAACAAATGTATAATGTCAGTTTTACAACTGGGATGGAGACAGAGCGTAGACCGCAACAAATGTTGTGACTGCGGGAGAGAGTAATTTTAGTGGTATGAGCGATATCTAGAGAGATATTGTGTGTGTGAGAGAAACCTATAGAGAGAAACACAATGTGAAAGACGAGTGAGAGTGTGTGTGTGGCGGTGAAAAAGAAATCTTAGGTACCTAGTGATACTAGAGAATGATAGAGACGTGAGAGATAATGAAAACCGTGTAATGTATAATGATAGGGAGAGTGTGACACTTCTCAAGGGAGACGTCGAGAGACCATGTTTGCGAAAATAGGAAAAACATGAAGTGAGCGTGCGGGTGAGCTGGAGAAAAGAGAGTGATAGCTACATGAAGGAGCATGCGAGGGAGATGGGCGTGAAAGGAGATTCAAATATTTAGTTGCGTGTATAGAAAATGTCAACATAAAAGGGATCCAAATATTTGAATTTGACATGATGATACATGTAATTCATACTTGAACCAAAATTGATCTATCAAACATGCATACTCATATGAATTCACGCGCATCTATATTATTTAATATGTAGATATTACCGATCCATCCATTTTAGTTGAACATAATTTGGTCTAATTTTTTTGACTTCAACCTTATGATTTTGAGATCATTATATTTGTAAATCATATTATATATATAAAGGAGCAGAATTCTTTGTTGTGCTTTTGGAAGTATATATAAAAAATGATGTATATAGAATTTTATTCCAATCAAAAATGGATCATGCCCAAACAAAAATAGAATACAAACTAGATTAGAGTTGAGTTGGCATGGTAAACGTGAACTCTTGCTCTGCAAAAATTTGAACGAAGCGGGGAAAGTTGCAGTAGCCGCCCGAAACCGAAATTTGCGAGATGGAAATTACTGCCTATCCCTGACACGCAAAGCCTCTCGGCTCGATTTCTATAGGTTCCGATAGGGGTAGGTTTGTAATTTCACTCAAACGTAACCTAACCGCTTTTCACCCGGATTCATACACGATGGGCGCTAAAACACAGTGTCTCCTCGGCTGGAATCGACTCCCACCCTGATTCATACACGGTGGAAGCCAAAACAAACTCTCGTCGGCCGAAATCTCCGTCGGCAAATATTTGGTGTATGCGAGATTACCGTCCTATCCCCAACCTACTAATATTCCTGTGATGTAGGAAGTTTTAAATGGGGGATAAGTTTGTTAATTTCCTCGCATTTGAGACAAGCACGCCTTGAAGGCATGGTTCCCACCTTCCTCTCTCCCTCCATTTCCCCATTCATACTCCGTCGGCGCTGAAACACCCTCTCCACCCTAGCCTCCTCCGTCTGCCACCCCATCCACCACCGTCCTCCTCCACCATGCCGGAGGTGATACCCTGATGCCGTCATCCATTACAAGAGATCGACCTCTCTCAACCACGGCTTTAGATGGGGATCCTTGCATCCCGTCCTCTCACTTCATCCCCGCCATCGTCCACCTTGCCGGCGCTGCTCCTACGACCGTCTCGTCCACCGCGTCGGAATATTTCCCCCGCCGCCGCCGTCTACCCTCCTAGATCTTCTTCCACACCGCCAACAGCCATTGCTACCACAACACCATCAAATTCTCAGCAGATGCATACACGGCGCCGCACCAGAGGCGATACTCTTTCATATTTGCTCAACTTATTTATCGCAGCAAGAAAATAGATCGCCACTGCTTTACTCCGGTTTCTTGTCCATCACTTACTTGTTCGTTGAAAGAAAACATTGGTTGCGAAGTTTCCTTTGTCTGGTTTGCACCTTCAGATCCACCATGGCACACTCAACACTATACTCGTAATGCTTATGGTTTTCCCCTTTTATATTCCACACTAGTTAAATGACAGTAGACTAAATTTCAAAATTGGGTCAGTCGATTTTTAAGAGCTCATCGATGTGAATGAAGGGGCTCGGGTGGGGACGGTGGTTGTGGGGGTGGTGGCCTAGCGGTGGTGGGGCCTCGCCGAACGAAGAAAACTCAATGCGGGTGGGGGCGGGGCTGGGGTGGGGGGTGGCGAAGGAACACATGCGGTGGGGGCGGTTCACGGGAGGGCGTGTGGGTCGGGGCCGGTGGTTCGGCCGGCGGCCCGTGGGGTGTTCTGTATGGGAAGAATCTGAGACGAGGAAGAAGAAGGGTTAGGAGACATAGGATCTTCATCCAACCGCCTGCAATGGTCGACTGGCCCAAATGACAAAAT
>NC_041389.1:161742476-161794867 GCF_002162155.2 Triticum dicoccoides
TTTCAAAATTGGGTCAGTCGATTTTTAAGAGCTCATCGATGTGAATGAAGGGGCTCGGGTGGGGACGGTGGTTGTGGGGGTGGTGGCCTAGCGGTGGTGGGGCCTCGCCGAACGAAGAAAACTCAATGCGGGTGGGGGCGGGGCTGGGGTTGGGGGTGGCGAAGGAACACATGCGGTGGGGGCGGTTCACGGGAGGGCGTGTGGGTCGGGGCCGGTGGTTCGGCCGGCGGCCCGTGGGGTGTTCTGTATGGGAAGAATCTGAGACGAGGAAGAAGAAGGGTTAGGAGACATAGGATCTTCATCCAACCGCCTGCAATGGTCGACTGGCCCAAATGACAAAATTCACACGACTCGCATGCAGACATTCCTTTATATTCAGTACCATCATCGTAGCTGCTTAGCACTGCTCCTGAATCCATCAAACTAAACAACGAGCCAGTCATGTGTGACACCCCGGCTCAGAGAAACCGGAACGCCCTATATTCCAGCCCAAAGATTGAGGTGAAGTCTTCTGTGATGCCATTGGCCGTTGGATGGACATCCAAAAATCACTGTTGCTAGAGTCGTGTGTTGACTGACAAGCCTTGCGTAAACAAGTCAGCCTCGAAATCTGTGGCATGTACAACCCATTTCCTATTATTTTTATAATTTGTACTCATTTGCTAATTCATATGGAATTTATTGCATCCCATTTTCCATTTTTAAAATTGCTACCCATTTTCTGGTCAGTGCCAGGGTTAAAAAATTGAACTAAAAATGTGCGAAATTTTAAACATTCACATATTTTTGCTGGGGAAAAAATATTCTTAATCAAAAAATTAGTAGCCATAAAAACAAATTTAAAAATAAATTAGTACTATGTCATGTTAAATTCCAATGAAATATAAAATATCAGTGAAGAAAAAAACAAAAAAAGAAACTAATTGCCCATTTGCTATAATTATTTTGGAATTTGCAACCCCTTTGATATTACTTTTCAGATATACCGACCATACTCTTTGGCCAGGCCGGAATGCATCGCTCCTCGTCTAGAAAGATTTGCAGCCCAGTAAGGCGGAGAAAACAAATAGGCCTAGCTTGGGTATTGTTCAAAAATAAATATTGGGCTACCTATTTTCCCAAAGAAAAAACTGTCGGGATGGTCATGTTGTTAGACAGGCCACATAGACCGCACAACCCAGTTGATAGCCTACTCCTCCGAACAAATCCTAAAAAAAAGTTGTGCAATTCTGTCGTTAATTGACTATATGTTGACAGTGATGTGGGTCCCAGATATCAGCAGGGTGGATTAGAGTAAAAATGAGGGGTGCATCTGAGTAGTAAAAGAGGCGCTTGCTTGTGTTCGGGAGTGGACCTGGTGGGTCTGTACTGTCATACTCACAACTACAGTCCTCTCTCGATTCACTATGTTGACAGGGCCGGACGGCGGTGCCACAGCGAGCGCACCAAGGCGGAGGATAAAGTGTTGTCGCCAATGTGTTGGGCTGGGTTGGCCATTCTTATTGAAAAATAAAAATGGGCTGAAACTATTTACGATGTTGACTACAATTTGCATGGGTCCGCTGGTTGCAAGAAATGATGGGAGAAATAAGACTGCTCGCTATCTTTGCCTAAGAATAATATCGACTGAATGTAACGACACTATCAATCGCTAGCATCCATATGATAAGGAGCCCAGGCTGACATGGCTAGTCTTAAACCCAAAGTGGCACAAACTTACAGGGACAGGCATCCATGACCCAGCATCGAACGTGTCGGTCAACAGCGGGTGAATCCAGGCTGTAGCACTGGGCTAGCAGGACTCCGATGAACTGGGCTGTAGCGGGCTAGCAAGACTCCGGTATTCATTGTGTGACATTTCCCCGAGGGGACAGACACATGAACGAAGAAGGACACATGCCGGCCAGCCCAAGTGTTCCGGAGCAGTAGCAAGCTACCATGGCTCAGTGGAAACACTAGGAGACATTTCCCGGTAAGAAAGGCTACCAAGGATAAACAACTAGGTTGTCATATCCCACACATACCAAGCATTTCAATAACATACACACAATATGCTCGATATGTGCAAATACAACATGGCATCACAACATGACTCTATGACTCAAATATTTATTCAATAGGCTCCGAGGAGCGAGATATTACAAACATAGGTCTCATGACCCAACATTCAGAGCATACAAATCAAAGCACAAGCGGAAGCTTAACTTGTCTGAGTACAGACAACTATCAATGAAAAAGGCTGAAAAGCCCGACTATCTACCAGATCCTGCTAAGGGCACAAGATCGTAGCTGAGGTGACAAGCTAAACGTCGAAGTCCACGTGGAACTATTAACGAGACTGAAGTCTCTCTGCAAAAACATAAAATAGGCAAACGTGAGTACAAATGTACCCAGCAAGACTTACATCAGAACTAACTACATATGCATCATTATCAACAAAGGGGGTGGTCGAGTTTAACTGCAGCAAGCCAGCTTTGACTTGGTGGCTAACCTAAACTACGATTGCAAGTAACTCTTTTGAGGTGGCGCACACGAGTCCACATATTCACCAACCAATACACCACTATGGATCCGCTCCCATCTCCCTACGAGAACGCCATCCATAGCACTCACGCTTATCTTGCGTATTTTAAAGTATCCACTTTCACTTGTCTATGAACTGTACAGGCAACCCAGAAGTCCTTTTCCGCGAACACGGCTATTCGAATAGATGATGTTAACCCTGCAGGGGTGTACTTCTTCACACACGCTCTCACCACTTACCGCCGTTTACTCAACATGTACTCGGCAACCTTCAAGCGGAAGCCCAACGTGGGTGTCGGCCACGGCCTACCTAAACACTCAAGTCTCTAGCACAGGTTTATCGCCTATTCGGGTTCCATCCATGAGGAGATCCGGCCGGGGTTTCGCTCACAGCCCCAAACGATGTGAACAGGGTTCCCGAGACACCAAACGGGTGCCTGGTACACTGTGCCACGTGCCTACCGCATCACAGTCCACCCCTCCGGTCAGCGCTGCCCATGGCCTCCAGCATACTACAAACACCAGAGACTACTTGCAACTCCTGGAGAGAGGACAAGGGTGATCAAGAAGCTGAGAGGGTCCATTGGTTTCGGGCCCAATGCGTGGTAGTAGCTGAATCATGGATCACAAACACAGAACTCGGTTCCTGAGGACGGCTGCAATGAGACAACCCACCATGTACTCCTACATGGCCTCTCACCGCTACCTTTACCACATCGTGTTCACACACTTAGCTCACACACATTAGGACATGTTCACACACCTCTGATTCATCCCCGATGAATCAGACCTGACCCAACTCTAAGCAATAGCAGGCATGACAAACAAGCATGAATGAGTAGGCACAACAGGGCTCAAACAACTCCTACTCATGCTAGTGGGTTTCATCTATTTACTGTGGCAATGACAGGTCATGCAAAGGATAAAGGGGTTCAGCTACCGCAGCAAGTAACAGTTGAATCGTTGTTGTCCTAATGTAGTAAAAGAGAGCAGGAGCGAGAGAGTGGGATTGTATCGGAATGAACAAGGGGGTTTTGCTTGCCTGGCACTTCTGAAGATAGTATAGTTCTTCATCGGTGTCATCGATCACATCGTCGGTACACGTCTATCGAGAGGGGACAATTACCAGCAAACAAGGAAGAACACAATCAATGCAATGCAACAATATGATGCATGAATGTGACATGGCAATATGATGTGATTTGAACTAATGCAACTAGCAGCAAGTTAAATGGAGTTGGTTTGAACCCTAGGTTCAAATTCAAACTCCACATGTGATTATTTAAATGCCATTCATATGATTTGTCCTAAACATCAGCCATAAGTTGTTCTATCATGCATGAAAATGGTACAGATGGATAGATTGGATTTTTCTGATCATTTTTCATATATAATTTATCTTATTTGGAGTTACGGTTGAATTTCTATGATTTTTCAAAGTTTTGGATATTTTCTAAATTAAACAAATCATTTAAGATCTATTTAAATTCCAGAAAAGGAATATTGTGTCAGCCTGACATCATCATGACGTCAGCAGAGTCAACAGGGCTGCCCCGGGTCAAACCTGACCAGGGGGTCCCACTGGTCAGTGTCACAGTGCTGGTTAGGTCGCTGACGTGTGGGCCCAGTCAACGGCCAAGTCAGCGGGTCAACTCAGGCATGTGGGTCCCGCTGGGTTTTAAACTAACCTAAACAGAAACTAAACTGGGAATAATTAGGGCGCGGGGCCCATTTGTTAGTGGCCCAGGGGGTGTTTAGCGTGGTTATTAGCACTAATTAACCGGCGCCACGTCAGCAGGTGACGCCGGCGACCACAGCAGCGGCGGGAACTCGCCGGAGTTGGTCGGGGCGGCGCTACAGGCTACGGCTGGGCACCCTGAGGGCACCAGGAGGGAGCCCGTGCTCCCGCGCGTCTAGGGGCGCACACAGCTGGGCACAGGGAGGCCGGGGTCGAAGGCGGCGACCAGAATGGCGGCGGCCGGAGCTACGGGTTCGAGCGGCGTAGCGCTATGGTGCACGAGAGGACGAGCTGGTGGCGGCGTTAGCTTGCTGCAGAGCTCCTGAGCACGTAGCCAAGCTCGGGCACGAGCTTTGCTAGCTCTGGTTACAACAGCGTCGAGAACGGCGGCGGCCGGCTCTCGGCTCCGGTGGAACCACGATCTACAGAGAGCAAAAGAACGCGGGGAGAGAAAGATTCGGCGCAAAGGCTCACGATGAGGTAGAAGAGCGGGTCGGCGTGCTCGGGAAGACGGCGGAGATGGCGAATCGGGCGGCGGCATCCGGCGGCCGTGGATGGGGAAGAAAAGTCGCGGCGTTGTCTTGGGGTCCTCCGTCCTTGCGTGGGTCAGCGGAGAGGTGCTCGAGTACTAGGCGGAGCTCGTGGGCTGGTCAGAGAAGCGAGGGGGAGGCGGTGGCCAGGGCAGCAGCAAGCGGCAGCGATGGCAGCGCTCGGTGGTTGCGTGCGAGAGAGCCAGAGGAGGAGAGGGAAAACGGTGAGTGAGAGAGAGGGAACAGGGGCTTCGATGCGTCTACGTGCCGTCGCTAGAAGGGGCTGGGGAAGCAGGAGGTGGCCGGAGCAGCGTCGGCGCTCGCCACGCACCTGGTTGTCCTCCTGGCAGAGGAGGAAGATGACAAGGGGGCGCTGGTGGGCTGGGCCGCCAGCTGGGCTGCCAGCAAGCTACAGTAGCGGGCCGCAGGTGGGTGCAGTTAAGTCCTTCTGCTCTATTTTATATTTTCTGTTTTGTTTTCTATTTTCTGTAATCTTTGTGGCTTTATTAAAAATAGAAAAACATTTCCAAAAATCCTGAAAATAGTTGTGGGCTCTGTCAGGATTATTCCTAGCAGCCCACACTTGAGTTCAGAATTAATTGAGCACTTAAAATAATATATAGCATTTAAATGCCCAATTGCAAATACTATATGATTTAATTTAGGGAAATGTGCAACACCTCTGGTTATGGTTCTAGCATTTTCCAGAAATGATGAACATTTTTGAAAGCCATTTGGATTCACTGAAAATATTTTAGTTGAACCTAGTGAATTCCTTTGATGCTAGGGATTAGGCAATCCCCATTTCAAGTTTAAGCAAAAAATTTAAACATGATGCACACATGAAGCTAGCCTAGTGCAATACCAGAAGCTAGGGATGTGACAACTCACCCCCACTAAACAAGAATCTCGCCCCGAGATTCAAGACGTGAGGTAAGAAGACAGAGGGGGCACAAGCTAACACGGTCTTCACGATCCAGGTTGCACTTCATAGGAATGTTGTTTCGATCACCATCTTTGTCTCGACGTCTTGTTCTGAGAACTCCAGTTATTATGACAATGAGAGGAGAAGGAGACTCTAGAAGGATCGATCTTCTTGAGATCGAACAACTCAGGATTAACTCACGGAATGAGACATAGAAACATCTCACGAGCTGAGACGCGAAGCACACATCGATAGGAATGGGGTGTAGCAGATGACGAAGGTTCACTAGGTAGACAACAATTTTCACGCTTAAGAAGGTGGTGAACAGTTGTCAACGTAGCGAGGAGTTGAGTTGCCATGATACCATAACGAGACATCTTGGAGGAGGGTGATTCGTAGAGATATCCCCTTAAGTGGCAAAAAGAATTACCTTTGATTCAAGGATCATTGAAACTCTGTATACCAGCCTAAGGCAAATCACAATCGATCATTTGGAGGAGTTCGGTGGAATGGCATACTGGATTAGAATGGATGATGTGGATTACCTTGTTGAAAACAACACAAGGGATGATTTTAGTAACTGGGGAGAAGCTCAACAGTAGAGAGTGAGTCCACTGTTGAAAGGGTTATAGCATAACCGAGGAAACTGAGAGCACTATGCAATTAATGCTGACAACAAAACCTAGAGCTTGCGCGTGCTCTCAAGAACTTGAGCATTTCCATATTCATCAAGGTTTTACCAACATCCGTGTCAAGGATCCTGGCAACACAGCATACTACCATGAGGAATAGTGATGGATGATGCAGATGCAAAGGAAGATAACACTTTCTCGGATTTCACCTTAGTGAGACCAAGGGGACAGAATCTGGATGATCGACCGGGAGACATTTAGCACTCCGCTACTAATGTTCTCCTTGATGTTCTAGTGCAACCCATTAATTAAAATGGTTTGGTTCCCAGAACATCAAGTAAAAGGTCGGACTTCGGGAGCACCAAAGAAAATTCATAAGGAACATCTAAGGAGTAAATCCTACGAAGTCCTTATGGGGAGGTGACCAACTTCCTCAACCAAGATACTATAATAATAGGCCTTCCGGCTAGGCGTGTTGGCCACGACATCCACTTTACCGGTTACAGTGAGACCATTACTATAGTTCTTGGGAAACGTTCCAATCATCATATCTGCCTGAGATTCAGATCTGGTTGGTATCAGAATAATCCAGACTCATCGAGTCTAGAAAGAAAAATGAAAGTTTGCAACACAAATCGACAAGATGATGTTGCGAGATTCTCGGGGAATGGACTACGGTAGTAAGCTCCAAAATATGAGCCGGTTCTGCTACAAACATGTGAACACGTTGTCCGAGACAAACGGGACCACGTGGTAGTCTTATAATAAAATACTACCAAGTTCAGGTTGGGGAACCATCATCGAGGATAACGAAGTCCTAATATAAGTCATGATTCTTAAAAAGGAACTTCTTCTCCTTGAACAAATCAATCAGTGGCTTGGTGTGCTAGGGACACATATAGAATGAAGGTTGCAAGTCTCCACACCACAGAATACTTCACACGTATGCATGACTGACTTGGAATGACTCCAGAGGAAGCAAAGCCAACTTTCCCGAATTCACGGCGGCAACTTGCATCAATGCACATGAATTAGAGAAAATCACTTCTTACATCCGAACATATGCTTCATGAGCTAGCATGAAGAAATGCTTTCAAAAGTTTCCAACACTAGCTTAATGTTCAACAAAATCATGGAGAAGATAACAATGTTGCTGATGGGCTCAACAACAATTCATCCAAGTTTCCATAAAAACGGGATTCCATAATTATGAGAACAAGTGATAGTATTGGTCAGACCAAAGGATATAATGATGTATGCTCGAGGGATCAACCACGGGTAAGACAGCATTAAGAACATCGTTGGTTCTGAGTTGACTTGATGATAGCCCATACTCAAGTCAAAGTTTTGGCAAGACAATAGATCCAACAATTGATCACGAGGACCAATTGGTGAAGGTATCATATTTCTTCAACACACGCACCAAAAGATATCCCTTAAAATGAACTAAGTCGGACAAGCTTTTATCTTCCAACTATCCAAGTTGTTGTTTAGCTTAACCAACTTGCTCAGGGTATCCGACACAGATTCTTGGAGAAAGGGTGGTTTCGAAAACCAACTTGATCACGAACTCAACATAGCGGCCAGGTGACAACCTGGTGATACTTCCGAGAAGAAATTCGGAAAATCACGAACCACCGGTATGTTACTAAGCCCGAGAACAATCTTTCTTCTCAGGCAAGACGATATGATCAAATAAGCAAGAATTAGCACAATCCTGACTCCTTGATCGAAGAGTGCACCAAGAAAAATGGACTAGGTAGCACGATCACTCGCAGGATGATGATTTAATAACCAACACGCTAAGAATGAGAATATTGTCCATTTACTACCAAGCAACAAAGTTGCTAGGAGTATTGATTTCACACATCACAGTTCACTTGTCGGCATTCCGGTTACAACAACACGGGACCGAGAAATGAATAATGATGGCGAGAAGTATCACTGTATCAAGAGTTCATAGGATGGTGTGCAATTCCCATGATATTCCTGATATAAAGATGGTGATACTCCAAGGTAGAACAGAACAAGAGCTAGATTAGCATTTGATCTGCGGAATACAACTGCTTTGACCCAATCCTAGAAATGGATGAGGTACTGGAGTTTGTTTCTCCTAGTCACTCTGGAATAGAATGGCTTGACAGACCACAAGAATAACAAGCATTGTTGAACACGAGGCACAACTACTCTTGACTATCAATTGATAGACGGGGGTCGGAATACAACTACAATGGGACAACTCAAAAGAACATATAATTTTCTGAGTTGTGGATGCATGGATTAGTATGCCGAACAGATTCAGCATATTTCTTCTGGATAACCCATGCTGAAGAGGAAGGACAGGCAAATTCACAATGTGGAATGGAGAACTCATCAAGAGCACTCTGGTTGTGATCTTTTGGTTCAAAGAACTTCTGCCATAAGTGGTTCATAGTATTTGGAAGAAGGAAATACCACAGACCTCGAGGACTATCGCAAAGGTTACTAATATCTTAAAGGAACTAGCAAATACTAACAACATGGATTAGGGTGAATCTCGGGTTCAGAACCCAGGAGTAGAATACCTACTAACTAAATTGCATCACGGGATGCTTTCGAGAATAAAGGCCAGAATCATCACACTGGGAACACAAATCATGGCTAGCTTACTAGGTGGTACTCTAAGACACCTAGGGTCATAATACTAGCTCCAACATATATACCGAGGCAATGCAGTACCTCAACACACTAGTTGGTGTGCTTAATCTGGCCAAAGGAACATCGGAATGGTAAGAAGGGATTTGCAAATGCACCAGACTATTTAGAAACCTGGGATGACTCAGACAGCATAACGGCTGTAAATGCTCAAAAGATTTGAGACATGCTACAAAAATGGTGGCATAACCACTCAGAAGCACAACATCAAGGTTTCGGGATCAACAATTAACATACGGAAGTAGTAGGAACTTAACTGAGGCTTGAAACCAGCAATCCTATAAGTCTACGGATTAGTAACACGTGATCCTGATAGAAAGAAGAGAAGGCCTAGTTCTTAACCCCGTAGAGAAGAAGAGGGTGACTCAGATCAGAAGGGCATAAGGTATAAGGAGTAAAAAGAGTCTTACGTTCCATCCCACAATCAATTCCCCTACATATAACTAAGCATTTCTAGACTCGACTTCGACCAGTTTGGCTTGGTAATCCTACACGCAGTCAAGCTCTGATACCAAAGCTGTCAGGACCCCGACTCAATGCCACATTGATCTAGCATGTAACACCTCATATCACTTTGTGGCCTCACGCACGGTATTCCCACGGGTGTCGCCTTACCTTTGCCCGGGACCGTTTGCACCTTTTGGCACACGTATATGATAGTATCGCTAGCATCCATATGATAAGGAGCCCGGGCTGACATGGCTAGTCGTAAACCCAAAGTGGCACAAACTTACAGGGACAGGCATCCATGACCCAGCATCGAACGTGTCGGTCAACAGCGGGTGAATCCAGGCTGTAGCACTTGGCTAGCAGGACTCCAATGAACCGGGCTGTAGCGGGCTAGCAGGGCTCCGGTATTCATCGCGTGACATTTCCCCGAGGGGACAGACACAGGAACAAAGAAGGACACATGCTGGCCAGCCCAAGTGTTCCGGAGCAGTAGCAAGCTACCATGGCTCAGTGGAAACACTAGGAGACATTTCCCGGTAAGAAAGGCTACCAAGGACAAACAACTAGGTTGTCAGATCCCACACATACCAAGCATTTCAATAACATACACACAATATGCTCGATATGTGCAAATACAACATGGCATCACAACATGACTCTACGACTCAAATATTTATTCAATAGGCTCTGAGGAGCGAGATATTAAAAACATAGGTCTCATGACCCAACATTCAGAGCATACAAATCAAAGCACAAGCGGAAGCTTAACTTGTCTGAGTACAGACAACTATAAATGAAAAAGGCTGAAAAGCCCGACTATCTACCAGATCCTGCTGAGGGCACAAGATCGTAGCTGAGGTAACAAGCTAAACGTCGAAGTCCACGTGGAACTATTAACGAGACTGAAGTCTCTCTGCAAAAACATAAAATAGGCAAACGTGAGTACAAATGTACCCAGCAAGACTTACATCAGAACTAACTACATATGCATCATTATCAACAAAGGGGGTGGTCGAGTTTAACTGCAGCAAGCCAGCTTTGACTTGGTGGCTAACCTAAACTACGATTGCAAGTAACTCTTTTGAGGTGGCGCACACGAGTCCACATATTCACCAACCAATACACCACTATGGATCCGCTCCCGTCTCCCTACGAGAACGCCATCCATAGCACTCACGCTTATCTTGCGTATTTTAAAGTATCCACTTTCACTTGTCTATGAACTGTACAGGCAACCCAGAAGTCCTTTTCCGCGGACACGGCTATTCGAATAGATGATGTTAACCCTGCAGGGGTGTACTTCTTCGCACACGCTCTCACCATTTACTGCCGTTTACTCGACATGTACTCGGCAACCTTCAAGAGGAAGCCCAACGTGGGTGTCGGCCACGGCCTACCTAAACACTCAAGTCTCTAGTCCAGGTTTATCGCCTATTCGGGTTCCATCCATGAGGAGATCCGACCGGGTTTTCGCTCACAGCCCCAAACGATGTGAACAGGGTTCCCGAGACACCAAACGGGCGCCTGGTACACCGTGCCACGTGCCTACCGCATCACAGCCCACCCCTCCGGTCAGCGCTGCCCACGGCCTCCAGCATACTACAAACACCAGAGACTACTTGCAACTCCTGGACAGAGGACAAGGGTGATCAAGAAGCCGAGAGGGTCCATTGGTTTCGGGCCCAATGCGTGGTAGTAGCTGAATCATGGATCACAAACACAGAACTCGGTTCCTGAGGATAGGAAATAATATCCTCCTATTAAAATTTGACTTTTCAAATCCTGAATTTAAAGAACTGGTGCATGAGCATTTAGCTTTATTTATTTACTTATTTATGTTTAGGGGACCATGAGCATGTACCTGGGACTGATTCATGTGAGAGCCTCCCTTCCAATTAATTATGGGCTCCTCTATTGGGCCTTCATCAGTGGGTTGCATGTTATCAAGAAGTGGAAAATGTGTTCCATACGAAAAATAGTGTGTGCTACGTACGATATGGGGCACTAAAGGATCGAACCGTGCAACGACTTTGAAAACATTGTGTTTGTAGTTCTAAATACACATTTATTCAACCAACAGACGAAATATACTACTGATTGTACATTGAAAACAGCAACAACAGCAACCATGGCTGGGGGTGCAACAGAAGCAGTAAGCAGGCCAGAAGAGTAAAGATGCAACTCTCTCTTCCAAACCAAACATCAACCATCATTACAAAAGGGCTACCAAAAAACAACAAGTGTATGTATCAAACTAAATAAAGATCCTACTACACCAAATGTACGCATCTAACTAACTGGCTCAGTTAGGCGTTACATTTATTAAGCTGTGCGATTGGCTGACGGCTTGAACCAGATGGGTGCCTGACAGGGGAAACTCAGCCAGCAGGTCAAAGTTTGATACTCGCGTCTCTCTCTCCTACTTTGGGCTGCAGAGCATGGCGGCACATATCAGGGTATGGTGCATGCACAGATGCATGGTACGCTGTTTACACACAGTTTTGCCTGATAAAAGAAACCGCATTGCCATCATGATCATTGTTGTCGGTTATCTCCTGGTTAATCAGATAATTCAGTTCGAGAAACAGAGAGCGTGTACCAAGGCTACTTACTAGCCTACAGTCAAAAATTCCTGAAGGCCCAGACAAGCTGGGATCCTGCTCAAAGACCTTGCAGTGACTGTGATTATATTCCGTGAAACAACACGTCCGGTACGTGCGAACGATCATCAATTGTTCGTCGTCATATGATCGAGCCAGGAACCACCTGCAACTACCATGCCGCTTTTCTTTGAAAGGTTCTGGGATTACAAAGGGTAGGGACACCAGGCGTCCAACAACATCACATCAAGTTGGAGTCAAATAAAAAAGGGTTCTTACTATAGTTAATCTTAAGAACAACATGTTATTAGCATGAATACTTTCTCATTAAATGTTCATAGTAATATAAGCAAGCCATCATGATATCATAGGAAAGTAACATACTGCTGTAACAACCGTTTGTAGTGATGACTGGAGTAGGCCAGCAATATGTCCAGCCATAGAAGGAGTCAACAGCGTAAATGAAGCCCTTGTGTTTGTCGGCGTTCTGGGAACGGGGGTCCCCAGACTTGCCTGCCTGCGGCCTGTGGCGTGGCTCAAAGGGGGCCCAGCACAGCCCATCTTCATCAACACAAGCTCAAGACCATCGCGAGGGGCCAAGCCTCGCGGGGCGGACGACAGGGAGCTTCCTTAGGCACGGCCTCATCAGGCGGGCTCACGAGGAGGCGGAGAATTCAAGGCAGGGTACCTCGCGAGGTGCCCACGACGCAAGCCATGACGACCAAGGGCACCAGTCGGGCGCCAGCCCGCGCAGTGTCCTCCTTTCCTCTTTGGTGCAAAGGGAGCAAGCGCAGGCGAGAGCATCAAGCAAAGGAATCCATTTCGGTAAAACAAGACCAAGACCAGCCCAACGGCAGGGAGGAAGTCATTGTGGAGCCCAAGCAGGCGTCACCACCAGAGCCTTTGGCAGGCGAGGACCAACTTTAGTCAGGATAGGTGTACCCGCTGTTCCCCTTCAAAATGGCCAATTGTTGGCGCCCTTCCCGCTTAATATTTGGGGAGAGGCCCAGGGCCTTTGCCTATAAATAGGACTAGCCACCCCCAGGGTAGAGGCATCTGGATCCCCACCAAGAAACCGGTAGATAGAGCGACTGAACTCCTCCTAGCAGTTCGTCGCACCAGCCAAGAACAGACCCTTGCGAGGCTGTTCCTCCTTGTATTGTTCATCATCAGCCCAAGAGGCAATCCACCACACCACACACTGGAGTAGGGTATTACACCACAATGGTGGCCTGAAACAGTATAAACCCCGTGTCTCTTGTGTTGTTTCTTTCGAAGTTTAGATCCTGGCGATTCAGCGAGGAGCAGGTAGATAGAGGGCGAAATCTCCGCGCGCACCCCAGTGTTCAAATCTCAAGGGTCTGCCGGAACCCGAAATCTGACATTTGGCGTGCCAGGTAGGGGTGCGCCGGAATTCGCCTCCCGTCGCCCTGTTCTTCTCCGACCATCGCGTTCATGTCTGACACTCGTCGGGCCCGCGCGGAGTGCCGAGCCGCCCTCGCTTCCTGCGTCGCCCAGACGGCTCCCGTCGGCGGGCGCCCCCGTCGTTCCCCATCACCTGCCGTCAACGCCGCCACTGGCCCAGCGGGGAACGAGCAGCAAGCATTATCCCAGCACCCATCCATGAGGCGAGACGGCCGCACTGCTACACCCTCGCTCACCCCTGCTGGTTCTTCGTCTCGCGCATCTCGCGCGGCCATGGAGGCTCGAGCTGCGCTCATCGCGGCAAACGAGCTCCTGTGCTACCGCCCAATCGACGACGTCTACGAAGAGTGGCTCGACCGAGTCGCCGAGCTCGTCCGCGCCGCTGGGGGCTCCCCCGCGCCGTCCTTCTCGCTGCACCGCGCCGCGCCCTGCTCGGGCAATGAAGCTCCTGGGGCGCCTCAGCCGCCTCCCCCTCGAGAAGGCGCCCTGGCCCCAAGGCACGCGGCCCCTGAGCGGAACCCGCTCCGTCAGGCGCCAGCGCGACAGGAGCAGAGCTGCCAAGAAGTCCCTCACCGTCGAGAAGCTGCTCGAGCGCACCCTGCTCCAGCACGTCAAGACCCTGCGCTACTACCAGCTGCAGCGCATGGGGACCCACAGGACCAAGCTCTTCGTCGCCCAAGGCCTCCTGTGGCCACAGCGGGCTGTCGCGCCTTCATCCCCGAGCTACACAGCGTCGCGTGGCCCGGCAAGTTCAAGCCAGACCTGCCTCACCGCTACGACGGCACGGCTGACCTTCCAGAGTTCCTCTAGCTCTACGAGCTGGGCATCGAGGCCGCCAACGGAGACGAGAAGGTCATGGCGAACTGGTTTCCCATGGCGCTCAAGGACGGGGCCCGCACCTGGCTCCTGATTCTGGCTCCAGCCACAATCTCCTCCTGGGACGAGATGCGCACCCGCTTCATCGCCAACTTCCAGGGTACTCGCGACCGGCCACCCGGCGTGAGCAACATGCGCCGTATCTAGCAGCAACCAGGGGAAACCCTGCAGAAGTACATCCAGCGCTTCAACAACGCGCGCCTCAAGATCCCCAAGGTGACCGAAGAGGCCATCATCTCAGCCTTCTCCGACGGCGTGCGCAACGTCAAGATGAAGGAGGAGCTAGCGATGCATGAAGACCTATGCACCTCCTTGGAACTGTTCAACTTGGCGACCAAGTGCGCCGGGGTTGAGGAGGGGCACCTCTCCCTCCTCGAGCTGCCTGCCGCAGACCTAGAAGAGAAGAAGCCCAAGGCCAAGGACGTGAAGTGCAAGGGGGCTGCCGTGCTCGCGGCAGAGCCAGACACCAAGCGGGGCAAAGATCAGCCAGAACCCTCCAAGGGCAGTCGGTACTGCGTGTACCACGACCTCCACACCCACAACACCAATGAATGCCAAGAGCTCCGGGCCGTGCGTGAAGGAAGGATCGACCGACGTCCCGACCGCGGCGACCGGGGCTATGGCCGGGGAGGAGGAAGGAACGCAGGACGCTGGGAAGACCACGGCCCATGCCAGGGGTGGCGCGACCAACCTCGCGAGGATCGCTGGCAGGACCCGCCTTGCGAGGGAGGCTGGAGGGATCAGCCTCGCGAGGATCACCCACAAGGGAACGTAGGCCTCCCTCCGTTGCCGCCACAGCCAAGAAGAAATGAGGACCGTCATCAGGACGAGGGGGCTGGGGGCTTCCAGGAACCACGCGCGATCGCCTGCATCCTGGGCGGAGCTCAAGCCCCAGCCTCTCAGCGCATCTTCAAGCAGCTCGCCCGCGAAGTAAATGCAGCCCTCCCCAAGCTCGAGGCCACACGCCCTCTCAGGTGGTCGGCATGCGCCATCACGTTCAGCTCAGCGGATCAGCTCAAGTGCGCAGCCACAGCCAGAGTCCTCCTGATGCTTTGTTCCCCAATCATCAGCAACATGCTAGTCACCAGGACCCTCATCGATGGTGGGGCAGGGGTCAACGTCCTGTCCGTGGAAACGTTCAACAATCTCCAAGGGCCCTACAATCAGCTTCAGCCAACCAAGCCTTTCTCCGGAGTCACCGACAGCTCCACGGTCCCGATCGGGCAGGTTCGCCTCCCTGTCACCTTCGGGGCAAGCGACAACTACTGCACCGAGCTCATCAACTTCGACGTCGCCCACATTCGCCTGCCGTACAACGCCATCCTCGGGTACCCGGCGCTGGCCAAGTTCATGGGCGTAACCCACCACGGCTACAACGTCCTCAAGATGCCAGGAAGTGGCGGGGTCATCACGGTGCCCTGCGAAGAGAGAGACGCAGTGTGCTACCTGGAGCGAGCCTTTCAGGCCGCATCACTGGCAGACCCGGACCGCGGAAGCAGGAGGCTTCCCGAGGCCGCCCCGAAGAAGAAGAAGACATCGTCCGGCCCGGCCCCTCAGGAGGCAGGCCCCTCAGGGCCCGCGCCTGCTCAGGGGGAACCTCCTCCATCGCATAGGGAAGCGCGCCCGGCGCCCTCCTCAGGCAGGGCTCGGGGGCTCTCCCCAGGAGGGCCGCTGACCTCGCCAAGGCCACGAGGGAGGCGCTTGGGCACCACGTGGAGGCGTGTTTCGAAGCACGTTTCCCTCAAGAAGGAGCAAGGCAAGGAGGGCCTAACCCTCAGGAGTTCGTCAGCAAGGCCATCCAAGAGCTACAGGAGTCAAGAGTCATGAGAGGCGGCCGCCGCTTACCCGTTGTGGCCCCCCATCCAGGCGAGGATGGTGGGTTGCGCGTCTGCATCGATATACCAGGGCTCAACCAAGCCGCGTCTCAGGAGTGCCTCTGGCCCTCACAAGTGGGATGCTGCGAGGGTCCGCCCCACAGCTACGTTCGCATGCCTTACAGCTTGCCGAACGCGGCTGCCGCGTACCAGCGCCTCATGAGGGCCATCCTGGAGGCCCAAGAGGCCAAGCGTTCCGCAGCCCTGGTGGAGATGGAGATGGTCCGCGAGGGGCCACCAGCGCCTCCGGAGCTTCCCCAGGCCCCTGGTCCTGGGGGCTCATGCGGATCGGCCCCCGCAGCCCATCGAGTCTGCTACACCAACACCCCTTCGTCCCCAACATCATTAGGTGATGTCTTTCAAGTTTAATTTCTAGCTGGGAGCACCCTCAGGGCCGCATTATTCCCAGGCCGCATGGGTCCGTCCCTGCGGCGTGTATTCCTTTTTATTTCATGTTCTTAGCTTACTTTATTGGGGGCGCCCCTCGGGCTGCATCATCCCCAAGCCGCTCGGGTCAGACCCAGCGGCGTGTACCCCTCTTGCGTTTATCTTAGGGCCATGATTTCGACCCATCATGCTTGTTATTCGGTGCCTATCCGTAGCACCTTTTCTTCTTGGATGTCGCAAGCTTGCGCGTTAAAGGGGGGTGCCTGAGCATCACGACTCAGGGCTCCTACCGGCTCTCGAGCCCTCACCCTCTGGTCTTGTCCATGGCATCGCGACCTGGCATGCCAGGGACGGCTGAGATCAACTCGAGGGCCTGGACCCGAGGACGTAGAGTTTCGACATCTAACCTAGCTTGCGCATTAAAGGGGGGTGCCTGAGCATCGTGACTCAGGGCTCCTACCAGCTCTCCAGCCCTCACCCTCTGGTCTTGTCCATGGCATCGCGACCTGGCATGCCAGCGACGGCTGAGACCAGCTCGAGGGCCGAGACCCGAGGATGTAGAGTTTCGACATCTGACCCAGCTTGCGCGTTAAAGGGGGGGTGCCTGAGCATCGCGACTCAGGGATCCTACCGGCTCTCCAGCCCTCACCCTCTGGTCTTGTCCATGGCATTGCGACCTGGCATGCCAGCGACGGCTGAGACCAGCTCGAGAGCCGGGACCCGAGGATGTAGAGCACCGGCATCTAGCCAAATTTGCAGAAACACACTTCAAGATAAGGCCCAGAGCCAGGCGCAACCCACCTTGAGGTAGGGCCCCGTGAGTCCCGCGCTGGCTCACGGGTGCCCAGATACACCTCGTCAAGCCCTACCGTGCTAGGCACGTGTCAGGGCGGGGCTGTATACGCCCCGGGGGCTCCTCCCAGAGGGGAGCCCCCTCCCACGCACCAGTGGAAGCACCATGCTCCGCGCTGGCTGACGACACTGCCGAGGAGCGGCTATGCCCGTACACATACGGAAGCGCTATGCTCCGCGCTGGTGATAAACAACTGAGGGTGGCCCCCGGGCCGCATCAACCTCAGGGAGCCCAGAGCTCAGTGTCTAGCCTCATCGCAATGCCTCCCCTAAGGAGTGCTGCGCGAGGGGGCTGGGCATGGGGGCTACGCCTGGGTTACGCCCAAACGCACGCCACCCAGCCGGGCCCCCCGGGCCTGGTTCTTCGCACGTCCCTCCCCGAGCAGAGCCAAGGTACGAAGGCCATTTGAGCGTCAAGGGGGACTCCTGAGCATCGCGACTCAGGAGCCTAACTAGTCACGTAGCCCCTCACTCCTTAGTTCCTAAAGGCTAACGGCGGTTGAGGTATGCGCGGGACCGGGCTCTGCACACGTAGAATGGTAGATCCACCCGCATCTCACCTCCCTAAGGAGTCACCCCCACATCTCACCTCCCTACTTGCTGTTCGAGCGCCAAGGGGGACTCCTGAGCATAACTTGTCACGTAGCCCCTCACCCCTTGGTCCCGTCCTGGTTTCCGGTCGGGGCCAATGATGGCTGAGGTATGCGCGGGGCCGGGCTCTGCCGGCGTAGAACGTAAGCAAGTAGGAAGGAATAGCGCAAATTTCAGGGAATTCAAAAGAAAATATTATAGTCCGTACTGTTATCACAACACCAAATGCAAGTTTTAACGCCTCCCCGAGGCATGGTACATGCGCAGGAATTAAAAGCTGGACGGGAGCCACGACTGAGTCACTTGCCGGCGGTGGAGCTGCGCGGAGCGGGTTCTCCTTGTGGAGCAGGAGGGCCAGCAGCGCTCCGCTTTGGCTTGGTGCTGAAGGCCCGGAACTTCCCCAGCAGAGCCTCCGCACGACCCTTCACGGCCTCAGTAGCGGCAGCGGCAAGCTCGCCGCTCGCTGGTTCCAGCAGGCTGTCAAGGTCGATGTTGGGGTCGCGAAGATAGATGTGGGTGAAGACCCGCGTCAGCGCTGCAGAAGACAAGACGCGCGCCTCGGCCTCAGCCGTAGGGCCAAGGCCAAGGGTGACATCTTCAAGAGCACGAACCAGGAAGGGAAGCGGCTTGGCGGGGCCATCCTCCTCGCTGGCCAGCGGGCTCTCCAGGCCGCTCTCGTAAAGCGTCTTCAATGAAGTGCGAGCCTTCTCCTCCATCTCCGCAAAGGCCACACGATCCTCGGCAAGAACCCGTGCCTTGTCGTCCAGCTCAACCTTCCTCGCCTCCAGCTCTTGCTCCAGCGCGCCCAGGCGGTCACGGTGCTTCTTGAGCTTGGTGTCCCGGTCCTTGACGACCGCCTCGCGAGCCTCATGCTTTCCTCCTGCTCTTGGTGAAGGTGGGTCTCCTCGGCGAGCTAGACTTGCAGGCCCTTCAGCTCGCTCTCCAGCGCCTCGCAGCGACCTCGGACGTTAGCCACCTCCCCCAAGGCGGCATCATGGGCAACCTTCGCCCCAAGGACAGCCTGCTTCTCCTTGTCGCAGGCCGTCGAGGCCTGGACCAGTGCCGCCCGAATTGAAGCATCGGAGCGAATCCAGCCAGAAGCTAGCTCCAAGCGCCCGGCCACTAAACGAGGGTCGGCACCCAGAAGATCCTGCCGCAGACGGTCCAGTTCGGCAGCAGCGCGATCCAGAACAGTGGTCGGGGAAGCAGCAGTCGGAGGAGTAGGAGGAGAAGACGGCAGCATGATCATGGTATCCTGAGGTGGAGCCTGCAGCGCCACGACGGCTGTCGTGGCGGCATCAGGCAAGGGCACTTCGGGAGTCGCTTGGGCCATGGGGGCTGAGCTCGCCCCAGCCGGCTCAGCCAGGCCTCGCGAGGACGCACGGGCAGGAGAGGCCCGTGCGTCACGGTCACCCTCTTTCACGGGCAGAGGCGCTGCCACAGATGGAACCTCAGGAGCTCCCTTTGACTTCTTTGCCACGGGCGCCAGCCTAGCCGGGAGATACGAGCGTCAAGCCTCAGCAACAGAACAATAAACAAAACAGGAATCAAGCACTTATAGGTCGTCGCTTGCGGGCTCGAGCAGCCTCCGGCCGTACTTGAAGCCCGAAAGCCGGCTGCAAGGATCAGCCTCAAGGAGCTCGGGAGGAGGAGGCGCGCCTGCGGATCGCTTCGGGGCTGGGGCAGACCCGCGGGGGATCAGCCCGGTCTGGTCCTTCTTCGGGATCGGAGGCAGGCTCCCGCCGCCGTGCTCACCATCATCCTCGTCGTCATCACTCAGAGAGAGGCGGAGAGCGCGGGACCTGCGCCGGAGGGGGGAGCCCTTGACTCTGCCTCGGAGTCAGCCCCCTCTTCCCGCTCCCCGCCTTCCTTCTCTTCACTGGAGTCGCCGGAGGACACGTCCACCGAGTCCTTGGGAGCCTCCGCGGGCACGGGCCCGTCCCCATTGAAGGCGGGCATGGACCCCACTACTTGCTCCCAGTCCTCGCGGAGGAACAGGGGCGTAGGAGCGCCCTCCAACCTCGCCACGTCGCCCCCAACCAAAGACTAGAGAACCGCAGCCAGATCCTCATCGGCCAAGACTGCGGGGCTCGAGTGGGGCCTCCACATCGGAAGTGAGTACTAACGAAGTGGAGGCAGCTGGTGCTCCAGGAACTCCCTCAGTAGCGATGCACCGGTCAGCTTCGTCGCCGCCATGCTGGCCGGCCTCAGATCCGCGTCCATCTTCTCCAACACCGGCTTCGCGTGGGGATCCACAAGCTCCACTCGGGACCAGTCGTCGGAGCTCGCGGGGTGCCCCGTGGGCAAGATTAGCCGAGGGTGGATGCGCCCAGCATCCACCAAGACCCACTTGCTCCTAAAGCCCTCGATCCTTTTCCCAAGGTTCAAAATGGCGATGGAACTGCCGTACGCGACGAAGCTCGCACACGCAGAGATGGAACCACGAGAGGTCTGGAGGGAGAAGTAGTGGCGCAGCAAGGCCATTGAGGGCTTCACCCCTACGTGAGCCTCACAACAATAGGCGAAGATTGCCAGAAGAAGGACAGAGTTGGGATGGAGGTGCAGAGCTTGAAGGTTACAGTGGTGGAGGACAGAGAAGAAGAACTCAGAAAAGGGAGGCACCAGACTAGCGACAATGGAGCTCACGAAGAGCGGATAGAAGGTGCTCCCTTGGCCTTCAGGGAGGGCAGAGCCGGCCTTGAACACCTTCGCCCCGTCGATGCCCTGCGCCGCCGCTATCTGGCGCACCCGGGCAAGGCTCGCCTCCGACACGTTCAGCGAGTCCAAGGCGGACGAGTACCAAGCTCCGTTCGGGGCTTGGCGAGGCGCCATGTCTGGCTAGGGCGCGTGGACGGAGTAGATCTGAAGATTTCGGAGGCGGGGAGGAGAGGCGCAAGAAAGGGGATCTGAGCAGCAACTGGAGAAAGCAAAGAAGGCAAGGGACAGATGCCGCTCCTTTATCAACTCACGCGGTTGCAGAGGCGCCCACGTCCAATCAACTGCCACGCGGCGCCCAAGGCCGCAGGCTGTTAGGGCCCGTGACACTTCGCACTTGCCTTTTCGCCTCTCTGCTCGGCCAAGTCCGGGCGCGCCGTGGGCCCGGATGCTACTATCGGCGTTCTGGGAACGGGGGTCCCCAGACTTGCCTGCCTGCGGCCTGCGGCCTGGCTCAAAGGGGGCCTAGCACAGCCCATCTTCATCAACACAAGCTCAAGACCCTCGCGAGGGGCCAAGCCTCGCGGGGCGGACGACAGGGAGCTTCCTCAGGCACGGCCTCATCAGGCGGGCTCACGAGGAGGCGGAGAGTTCAAGGCAGGGTACCTCGTGAGGTGCCCATGACGCAAGCCATGACGACCAAGGGCGCCAGTCGGGCGCCAGCCCGCGCAGTGTCCTCCTTTCCTCTTTGGTGCAAAGGGAGCAAGCGCAGGCGAGAGCATCAAGCAAAGGCATCCCTTTCGGTGCAACAAGACCAAGACCAGCCCAACGGCAGGGAGGAAGTCATTGTGGAGCCCAAGCAGGTGTCACCACCAGAGCGTTTGGCAGGCGAGGACCAACTTTAGTCAGGATAGGTGTACCCGCTGTTCCCCTTCAAAATGGCCAATTGTTGGCGCCCTTCCCGCTCAATATTTGGGGAGAGGCCCAGGGCCTTTGCCTATAAATAGGACTAGCCACCCCCAGGGTAGAGGCATCTAGATCCCCACCAAGAAACCGGTAGATAGAGCGACTGAACTCCTCCTAGCAGTTCATCGCACCAGCCAAGAACAGACCCTCACGAGGCTATTCCTCCTTGTATTGTTCATCATCAGCCCAAGAGGCAATCCACCACACCACACACTGGAGTAGGGTATTACACCACAATGGTGGCCTGAACCAGTATAAACCCCGTGTCTGTTGTGTTGATTCTTTCGTAGTTTAGATCCCGGCGATTCAGCGAGGAGCAGGTAGATAGAGGGCGAAATCTCCGTGCGCACCCCAGTGTTCGAATCTCAAGGGTCTGCCGGAACCCGAAATCCGACAGTGTTCAATGGCATCAGAGAACCATGGAGGATGTATGATCCTGTGTTGGACGTGCAGATTTACCCACTTACCGCAGTGACCTGTCAGATAGGCGAGACTGCGATTGAAGAACGCAATTAGCCTTAAGTCTTTATAATTCACAGATCTTGTGGGCACTTGGCAGATTACAACCTTGAGCAAATCAAACTTGGTATCATGTTGGCTACTGTTAGATTCCGAGTATTCTGAACCGCGGTGCCAAAGTAGTGCAGTGTTAATCGAAGGAACGAGGGTCAATTGCCAGGTGTAGACCTCCATGAGCATCCAGCTACCGCGACCGTCCACGAGCACCATCCAAGACATGTTCATGCCGATCCAGTACATACCCGTTAATGTAGTTTAGGGTGACAGGGATCGGATCGCAGCCAAGGGGGTTGATGCTCGCCACCCTATGATCGTTATGCTACGTGACATGCCCTTTCTGAAGATCGGGTGGCATCATGAAGCAAGGAGCTGGCTTAAAAAGCTCCAGCCTGAGGGTTTTGAGTAAATGGTACAACCCTGACGAGCACGCGGGGAGCGGCATGGTACTAAGATTGTCCACACGCGAAACAATGAGCTTGATTACCTCTGTGGGGAGCGAATTCCAGCCACTCTTTCGGCGGATGCTGCTCAGTTCTTCCATTGTTAGTGCTTGGGTTTCGGAAGAGGGGGGAGGCACCTTAGAGAGGACGGAAGATTGGACGATTATTTGCAGACAAAGATGGAGAAGCGAATATGTGCTGCAGGAAGTGGACAGGTGATGATGACCACAACATGCTGCTTGACTTACGAGACACATACCTGCAGCGTAGGGTCATATCAATGCAAGACAACTTGCTTCAGTGATAACAATACCAGTACTCCCTATACTACCTACTACTATGCCCTAGTTTGCATATAGAGTAGTGGAGTAGGACTCTGCTCTACTACCAGCACTGGAGGAGTAGTATATTCTAATCTAAAATAGTTACAAACTCCAATCCCCAGCAGACGTTCACTGGGAGACATGGCAGTTGCAAACGCCGGCAATGCAGTTACAGTACGCGTGTAAGGGTCGCGGTTTTGTCAAAATACTATGGCTTAAAAACAGGCCACCGTCGGATGTAAATCTGACGGTTATGCGGGATTCACCAGGATTGAGCTCGTGGCAAACAATCGCCAGATATCATTACTAAAAAAAGGTTAAAACACCCGGGGCTATAACTTGCACCGGCTGACCACTAACAATGATACTAACATAGTTGTAAAATGGTCAAAGACCGTGTCTACATGGTGTTTGGAATTATATGCAAAGAACTAGCAAGATGCCCGTGGATTGCACGGACCATCCAGATGCATTTTTTATTACAAAACACCTGTTGTGATTGACCCATGCAGGAGTAATCCCATGTGTAAAAACTAATGATATCTCGAGAATTTTATAAAAAAATGGTATCTCGAGAATTTCATCAAAAAAAAATATCTCGAGAAAGATGAGAGATATGGTGAGGAGGAGTGGGGCATGGTGGTGACTGGTGGTCGGACTGGGCGAAAGCATGGGGATGGATGGCACCGGCAGCGGCCACCATGCCAGATTGTTCCAGAGACTTCCTTTTTTAATTTCTCAGCAATGAGGTTGTGGGAGATAAGGATGAACGAGGCAAGGCCTTGTCTAAATATGTGGAGAGAGGTGTGGGTATCTTTTGTAAAATTGTCATAGTTTGCTTTCTATCCGTCAGATATAGATCGGACGGTCTATATTAAAAGATGGCAGGCACACCATCATCACCAACTCAATTTTAAGAGTAGAGTAGAGAGTAGAGATAGAGACTAGGGAGGAGCACCATCTACTACTTTGTGTGCTACTCCTGCGCTCCATTCTGCGGCCGCAACGTCCCCTACAGCCACTCCCTCCCGCGCTCCATTCGGCGGGCTCTATTGGAATTTGGGGAGCACACTCGCGCGACTGCTAGGAACGACGACTTCACCAACGACGACTTCTTCCCCGACCTCGGCAACCTCTTCCTCAACAAGATGGGCGACAACCTCAACGCCAATGGTGCTGCTCCCGTAGCACCGTATGTGTTTCCGTCCTTCCTGTTCAAAATCGTGGTAGAATTCATGTTTCTAGTCTATGTCCTAGATTCGATCTGTTCATCTACTATGCTAGTCCACATGATTAGTTTAATCTCTGTTATAGTCGTCATGATTTATTTTGTGCATATTCGGATTAAATCTCGTAGTAACTTGCTCATATATTCAACTGGCGCAACGTCCCCTACAGCCACTCCCTTTTCATGGATGGCTTGGTCGATGCCTCCAAGGTGCCCTGCGTCTACTACTATGAGTGCACGTCGCCGTTTTGGGGCTCACCGGCGAGCCTCGTGCATCACCTCACCCAACCATCTGTCGATCACTACTGGCACGCGGCGATGAACATCAAGTACGAGACGTGCTACCCATTCGCCGTGCCGGAGTCGCTGGAGGATCACCGCCACCTGCTAGTCTCGGAGGAGGATGGCAGCGTCTTCCTCTTGATCATGGCCACCCGCGAGGCCCGCGCAGGCCGCTACCCCATCTCTGTAGTGTGTGTCATGGGCAACGCCACTGACGCTGACACTGACACGAGGCTGATGTACGGGTGTGTGCTCACTGATACTGCCCCCTAGAGGTACGTGGGCGCCCACACCACCTCCATCATGCTGATGAGGACTGTGTCGAGCTGCTTCGTTCCCGCCGATGTGGACATGGAAGATGCATGGTATGATTCCCCCCCAAGATGGTGCATGGGGACTCCAAGGTGGTTCACCTGGAGATATGCATTACCAAGTTAAATGTTGATCATTAGTCTTCGCTCAATGTAATCCACTTTCTAAGGATGTGGAGACTTCTTAATTATATAGTATAGAACCTTCCATGCATAATCTTGCTCTATTAGAGTATCGTGCTTGAATAAAAGTGTATCCATTTATGGTTTAATCTAGAATCTTCCATGTATGCTTTTGCTCCATTAGAGTTCTCGCTTGGCATTTATGATATTAACTGAGAATTTTTACTACGGTACTGGTGAAAGACTTATGATGAACCATTTCTTCCATCTCCTGTGCCCCCTTCCAAGTCATCATGATTTAATCCCTCTGTCTAGGTGTATAAGAGCATGGTTAATACTTAATAGTATAGCCAACTATTGACTATAAGAAAGTGCCATGTCATCTGTAGCCAATATGTATAACAATAGATACTCAAAAACTAATTCTTAAAGATCATTTCTTGCAAAGCACAATAAGTGTTATTTCTTCACATGTTTTGGATGCAGGTTGAACAGTTGAACGCTTTTGTTTGCAAAAGATACTTTTTTATATATTTCACCCGGATGCTTGTGAGCTCTAGAGATGAAATAATATCCGAAGAAACCTATTGATAGTCGTTACACATGAGATGACCCCCACATCCTTTGTCAAAATAAACAACTCCCGGATCAATGCATTTCACTGTTCCGTGCAATGCACGGGCACCTTACTATATATTAGTATGACCATAAATTTAACCAATATTATATATAGTACGATAAATGCTCATGCATGTCACAAAAATTATGTCAATGAAAACTATGTTCAAATATGAATCCAACGATATAGTTTTTGTTGACATGCACTAACATTTTGTCAGTTAAATCTTCAGTCAAATTCAACGGGGGACTAATAAACCACGACCGAGGTAGTACTAGTGTAGAGGGCGGCGCTGCACGGGAGTCTCACCCCGCTCGTGGCGTGGCAGTAAAGTCGTCATATCACAAAACCCCACCACTCCCAGTAATAAGTGGCCCGGTAAAATAAACGGACAAGCAACCATCACATCCCTCCATTTTTTTGCATTTCATCTCTCTGCATTTACTTTCTTTGGTTCATCTCGCACACTCGATCCCTAGCAACTACTCCTAGTATCCCTAGCTACTACTCCTAATATCCCTAGCTACTACTCCTAGGGCCAGTTCTTTTCGCGGCTTAAAAAATAAGCCGTCTCTTCCCCAGCTTTTCCCATAAGACTAGTCATAGTGGAGAGTAACATAAGACGCCTCACTCATTTATTTGGGCTTATAAACTACTAGTACCTCCGTCCTGATTTATTCGCCACCATTGTAATTTGTGCTAAATTTTGACCAAAGATTTAACTGATAAAATGTTAGTGCATGTGATGCATAAACATTTCATTAGTTAAATTTATGGTCAAAATTTGACACAGATTACAATGGGGACCAATAAACCAGGACGGAGGTAGTAGTTATGGGATTACTAATCTAGAGGCCTAAAAGAACTGGCCCCTGGTACTGCTAGTAGTAGTACTAAAGTTGGAATTCCAATTGCACGGCATAACTTGTTTGGCAAAAAATTCGATACAGGGTGTAGGAAGCGGTTTGCTAATTTGCATGCCTTCCCGGCTAGTGAGATACTCTGTACAAAGTACGATAGAGAAATAACCACAGACAAGGAAGCTAAAAGTAAACAATCAAACGAGCATTTTTGTATTTGTTTTGAATTGAATCGTTTCACAAGCTTGACAAGTGCTGTTTTTCTACTATTACAAAAACTGCATCGTAATGTTAAAACGTGCAGTTGCACGTACATAAGTAATACTAGTAGCACAGTCTGCAAGCATATATATAGAGAGAGACATGTAGTCCGATAGTATATAGTAAAGTTTGTGCTATATGCACGTACTTACAAAATGCGTACGGATACACAAGGTTTCCAAACTTTTCCTTTTACATACTTAATAAAGGACACTAATAATTCCCGAACATTCGGGATTTATCATTTGCGTCCCAAAACTAATGAGATCGCCTTACGAAACTAAATAATTCCTAATAAAGCCACGGTGCTCGCAGGAGCATTTGTGGCGCGCCACGAGTGCCCTGGTGCGCGGCCGTTTCTCGGCGCGCCGACACAACGCCTCTTCCTCAGCCTCGCAACTCGCAAGGTGCTGATTGACGGCTTATCGGCGGGCGAGTGCGATCTCAGCGGTGTGGTGATCCCGCGCCAACAGGTACTCCTCCTCACTGGAAGGGTGCACCTGGTCCACGTACCTCCAAGCGTAGATGAGGCGCTTGGGCCCGGCTGCACTCAGGGCTTTGGCACGACCGTCCTGCACCACCCTCACGGCCCTCACACGAGACTTCTGCCCAAGAGCCAATTGCCTAACTCTCTCAGACGCGACATAGGCCTTCCAGGTAGCATGCCTCACGGCGCGCTTCTCTTCCTCAGCTTTCTTCTTCGCCTCCATTTTGGCGCGCTCTGCCAGAGGCAAATCCTCCCACAAGGCGGCATGCATTTCTTTCCAAAGCTCCTCAAGGCTGGGGGGCTCGGTGGGAGGCATGACGTTCTCCTTGTAGCGGGGAGCCGACGCGTTCTCCGACGCGTGTGATGGTGAGACTGGGAACGCCAACGTGTCCACCTCGACGCGTCGCGGTGAGGAGCGGAACACCGACACGTCCTCCTCAACTAGTGGCGGCGAGGAACGGAACGGCGATGCATGACCATCTGCGCAGTGCAGTGAGGGGCGATGCCATGGTGGTCGACATGAGAGGGAGTGGGAGGAGATAGCGATGAACGTGAGCGTTCTTCCAAATGCCGTGGGAGGTGCAGTATTTATAGCGAGCAATGGCACACCTACGTAAGATATATTGCGTGATTAACGTAATAGCTACGTGGGTGTATTTGTTGGAGTAAATTACGGGGAAGGGAAGGGGTGGAAATATTGTTGGTCACAACGAATTGGACGAGTGCAGGGGAGGAGAGTCATGCATGCAGATTTTTTCCACACGGGGTGGACTGGTGGGACCGCTGGAGGGAGAAGGAGAGTCAAGCAGGCAGATTGTTTTCACATGGAGAGGAAAAGATTTGGAGACGAACGGGCTTCCTGCAAGTATGGGGAACGGTGCATAATAAGTCATCTTGCATGCCGAGCTAGGTATAGTCAAGTCATTAAAAACATACACGCCCCACACATGTTCAGATTTCAAGGTGCACTAAATTATTGCATGTGATGACTAAGTCTGGCCATATATAGTGGTGGTATATTAGCTGGTATCATGCACACGGGAATAGCAAACATGTTAATGTGGCAAAGAATTAAAGAAGAGAGGGGGGGTTAGAGTAACATAGGTAGATATTGTATCATGTTAAATAATATGCTACTTTGTGTGATGCATGGCACTATAAAGGTAGTCCCGTGTGGAAGTGCTAGTATCGACTAGAGGGGGTGAATAGGCGATTTTTATGCAAGTCTTCAAAACTTGAAAGTTTCGAAGACAAACAACAGAAACAGCCTAATTGATATGCAGCGGAAGATAAACTACCCTAAACAAGCCATAGTCAAGTATGTAATGATGTGAAGGTACAAGACTAATAGCAGTTAGGTAGTAAGGATCAAGATGGAAGATAGTGTGAAGCCAATCAACAATAGTAGTCAAGCAATGAAGTCAAATAGAAGAACAGATAAGCAATGACTTCATGAAGACAAACTTAAGTAAGGTTGGAAGGGATAGAACCAGTTGCTTGTTGAAGACACAGGATTTGTTGGACCAGTTCCAGTTGCTGTGACAACTATACGTCTGGTTAGGGAGGCTGAGATTTAACTCAGAAGACCGTGTCTTCACCTTATTCCCCTTGAGCTAAGGACACCCAGTCCTCGCCCAATCACTCTGGTAAGTCTTCAAGGGAGACTTCCAAACCTTCACAGACTTCGTTCACGGCAATCCACAATGACTCTTGGATGCTCAGAACGCGACACCTAACCGGCTGGAGGATTCATAGTCCTCAAGTGTAATAAGTCTTCAGGTCACACAGACAGAAAGACTTCAGTGATACCTAACACTCTTTGGCTCTGGGTGTTTGGGCTTTGTCCTCGCAAGGATTTCTCTCTCTCAAATGCTTCGAGGTGGGTTGCTCTCAAACGACAAAAGCCGTGCACTAACTCTGAGCAGCCACCAATTTATGGTGTAGGGGGTGGGCTATTTATAGCCACTAGGCAACCCGGCCTGATTTGTCCAAAATGACCCTGGGTCACTAAGGAACTGACACATGTTCCTACGGTCAGATTTCAAACACACGCGGCAACACTTGGGCTACAAGCAAAGCTGACTCATCCAGCTCTGGATAAGATTTGCTCTCATTGTCTTCGCTCGAAGACATAGGATTTGGGTTGAGCATCACTTCAGTCACTCTGACTTAGTTCACTTGGACCCCACTTAACAGTACGGTGGTTCCTATGACTCAACAAAGAAGAAAAGGAAACAACGAAACCACACAGTCTTCGCGCTCCAAAGTCTTCACGCAATGTCTTCTCATGTCATAGTCTTTAATATGAATATCTTCTCATACCACCATTGTCTTTAATGTCTTCATACATTTTTAGGGGTCATCTCCGGTAGGTAAACCGAATCAATGAGGGACACTACCTGCGTTATCCTGCAATTCTCACAAACGCATTAGTCCCTCAACCAACTTTGTCGTCAATACTCCAAAACCAACTAGGGGTGGCACTAGATGCACTTACAATCTCCCCCTTTTTGGTGATTGATGACAAACTGGTTGAAGTTTTCAACGGGGATAAAGTATGTGAAATTGTAAGGATAGGGAACTGTCTTCAGAAGTTGCAAGGGCTCCCCCTGAAGATGTGCATATAAGTAATTTGCTTTTGGATTGGAAATGCACATGGCAGGTTGTACTTGTGGAGATCCACTTCAACTTATGAAGCTAATTCATCATGCATGAAATGATATAACAAGTAATATGACATGCATAATGAAAAATGGACGTCTGCAGAATGATCTAAGTGCGGAAGTTATCATCGCACCATAGTAAAGCAAATAAGTAGCAGAAGTAGCAGACGACCATCAAGTTTAGGTGTTACAACTCAAAGAACCAAATGTTTCAAAATGCAAGAGTTGTAAGCACGCAGCAAAATATAATGCAACCGCCCATATGAACCCGCTTGAAGACTATCAACTCATACGCTTCTCCCCCTTTTGTCAGTAATGACCAAGAAGGTTTGAAGACATAGAGCATCTACTCGTCAGGAGTAGGTGAGGCAGCAGGGTTGTCGTCGTTGGTTGGTGGTGTAGACGAACTTGGTGTAGTGTCGATGCGCACAGTAGTAGTTGGAGGTGGCGAAGTAGCGTCATCTTCATCATCGATCACTCTGGCATTAACTGTTTCCACGGAAGAAGAATATTCAGAGTCTTCAAGAGATGGAGTTCGACGCAGGGTAGCAGTCCTTGGAGGAGTGGAGTCGAACTGGAATCTTTCATTGAAGCCATCATCTTGAAGATCAGCTTCAGCACTGAGCAGAGTCAAACTCTTCCATGATCTTTGTCAAGTTTCATGAGCAACAAAGGCATTCTTGGTGGCAAGGTTGCGAATGCGATTGACATCCACCAAGAGGCTTTGCATTTGGCGCTTGAGCCAGAAATGATGCTTATCCTGCTTCTGATGAAGAGCCACAAGAAGCTCTCGGTCGTTGAGAACATGAGAACGCTTCCGAGGCCTTTGCGCGATGTTTCTTTCAGTGGCTTCAGTTGGCGCTCTGTGAGGCAGACGGGTGTTACCAGCAAGTGGATAGAATCTTGTTGCTGCTTGAACACCTTCAATAGGCTGAGTGAAGCTTTGGTGCTCAATATTCTGAAGACAAAGTGACGTCTTGGCAGGGTCAGAGTATACAGCATCAACTGACATATCAACCTCGGGCAGAATATTATGTTATTGCAAGCAGAGGGCTGATAATTGACAGATGAGTGTCGCTTGATGAGGCGCATGACCCATGGAGCATAAAACTTCAGACCAAATAGGTCAGAGCCGGAAGCAGCAAGTTGCCTTATGAAGAATTCCTGAGTGTTGAAGCTGATGCCATTGAGAATGTAGAAGACCAAAGTCTTCATGGCTCCTTCAAGCTTGGCCGCTGATGAGTGTCCCTTGACTGGCCATAGAGTTCGCCTGATAATATGATATATGGTGCGAGGCAGATACTCAAGGTCTTCAACAAAGAAATGTGTGGGATACTCAGCGTCAGATGACAAAGGCTTCATCATGCTCAGCATCTGGCTCATATTGGGTTCTGGCTTGTGAAAGATGCTCTCCACAGCATTGCGGTGTAGCTGACAGTTAGGCTCATACAGTTCTCCAGGGGTGGCTAGCCCAGTAAGCTCGATGATATCCATAGCTTTGGCTTCATGATGAACATTGCCAGTCATCCACTCGAGAACCCAAGTCTTGACGTCTCTGTAGTAGCCGCGAATGTGCAGAGTGGCATAGAATTGAAGCAATAGCTCTTCATTCCAATGTTCCTTATCTGTCACAAAGTGGAGCAGACCAGCATCACGAAAGCAATCGAGTGCTTCTTCCAAGCACGGCAGTCCAACAATAGCTTCAGTGTCAAGACGCATATGAGGGAAAATGCGCCCTTGATCATATAGCACGCATGAGTAATAGCTTCTCTGCTGATAGCTCCAGAACCGATCTGATGAAATCCTTGGCTTGGAGTAGGGGTTCTTGGCGCTGTAAAGAAGGTATTGTGGCTCTTGAAGCCATTTGCATTGAATGACCCGGGGGAGTTGGCAGTACCAGGAAACCTTGGCAATCTTGGCTTTGGCTTCTGGACCTGAGGCCGATGCTCAACATGATAGTCAAATTGGGGTCCTGAGGCAGAAGGCGGAGGCACCAGAATGGGCCATCGGACAGTGATAAGGTGACCGTGATCGTATGCTTGCTCAATAGTGTGAGGCCTTGGTGGCGGAACAGGAGCAGGGGCAACATTAGAGGAGTCTGGCTGCACAACAGGTGCTTCAGGAGCAGTTGTTGTATTGGCTTCGGGTGCAGCATCCTCATTGGCGTCAGGTACATCAGTCTCATTTGCGTCAGGTGCAGCATTCTCATTTGCTGCAGGTGTAGCATACGTATTGACTTCAGGGGCAACATCCTCATGGGTTTCAGATTGGCCACATTTGCTTCAGGCACAGTGGCCTCATTGGTTTCAGGCACACTGGTTGGTGCAGGCTCCACACAGCATCAGCCATGACTACGTCACTGGCTTCATTGGCGTTGGTGGTGGCAGCCTCAACATTGTCAACCTCCTCTTGACGAGCAGGAGGGTCGGGTACAGGCACGTTCAGATCATGAACTGCTTCTTCTTCAATTGCTAGGGGAGTTGGTATACGTACTTCTTCTTCTTTTTCTTCGGCTGATGCAGCCGGAATGTCTTCAGCAGCATGTGCGTCAGACATGGAGACATTCACTGTTGGAGCTGGTTCAGAAAATACTTGCCGTGCAATGGGTGAATGTTGCACTTCTTCTTCAGGAACGCTAGATAGAAGGACTTCAGGCCTTTGTCCTCTGCGAAGCCTGCGAAGTGCTGGCTTCAAGTTGGGAGATGAAGTTGAGTGAGCCTGAAAGTCTTCATCCTCTTCTTGCACTGGGGGTGTAGCTTGTTGTTGTTGTTGGGGGGTACTGGGGGAGTCTTGGTGTTGTTATGGGTGATCAGCCCATGATGCATCCTGAGCAATTGGCGTCAATGGACGACCAATGCTGATGAGTTCGCTGTTCGTATGAACAGGCGATGATACCACTTGATGTTCAATCTGAGGAAGAACTTCATCATCATTTACATTGTCATCTTGACCAATGTCTTCAGCAGCGGGGTGTTCAGCTGCTGGAATATCTTTAGCTTCATGAGCCTCTGTGGTAGGAGGCTCATGGACAACCATTCTTCTTTCTTGATGAACAGACACAGGGCGAACCACGGAAATGGGTTCAACGACTAAGGGCTCTGTGGAAGCAACCCTAGTCTTCTTGGTCTTGCACTTCTTCTTGGAGGGAGCGACATCAGAAGCTTTAGCATTCTTTCTCTTTCTCGCATCAGCCTCGGCAGCCCTTGTCTTCTTCTGTTCTGAAGCTGTGGTGGTGACCTTTGGCTTTGAGCCAGTCATGCTGCTCGGAAAGATAATGCGAGGGGCTTCTTAGCTTGAAGGTTCAGGCTGTTCAGGGTGCTTGTTCTTCCTTTTTGCAGCCATCCTGGGGCCAATGCAAGGACGGCCAAGTGACTTGCGCTTCTCAGCCTCATTGTAGGCAAGCACACACTTATCAGCCAAAAGCTTCATGCGTTCTCGAGAGCCCTGAGCTTCTTGGCGTTTCTTCAGAAAAGCTTCTTTAAGCTCATTCAGCATGACCTTGAAGTTGCGGATGTCTTGAACACTGAGCTTGGCCACATGCTTCTTGAATTGAGCCTTCTCAAAGTCAATCTTGTTCTTGAGCTCAACAATGCACTGAGCGAGAGCTAGCTCAGAAGCAATGGCTCCATTGAAGGAGACACTGAGGCCAATGGGGAGCTGTAAATCTTCAAAACTGACGTTGGGGGTGTCGAACCACTCATCAATGAAATTGTGGATGATGGCCACATCAAAGAGAGGCAGGTTGCTGAAGATTTCTGCTTCTTCCTTGCTCTTTATCAGCTGCTCAAGAGCATCATCAGCAAGATCTTGATCACTTGAGAGATCAATGGGTTCGTCACGCAGAATTGCGGCAGGAGTCAAGGCTCGTTGATCAGATGGTCTCACAAGCTGCTTCTTCTTCTCCGTTCTCTTGGAGACACGAGACAGATCTTCAGATTGCACACTGGCTTCAGGAGGTGCAGTGGCCAGTGGCTTCACACGCAAAGTCTTCGGAGGTGCAGCTGAGGTTGAAGCCTTAGACTTCTTTTGCTTCTGCGGCTTTGGAGGAGGAGCAGGGGCTTCATCAGAGTCAGCACCATTGTTAGAATGATCTACTCTGGCGCCTTGGACCATGATGTAGGTGATGAGGCCGTCAAGGTTGGCGTAGGGGCCAATGACATTGGGATTAGCTTCACGGGAGCCATCAGCACGGGGAGCAGAGGGACCTGGGTTGAAGTCCAAACCCAAGGCCTTCTTGTTCTTCTTGGCCGAAGCCATAGCAAACTGATAGTTGCGCTTGAAGAGCGAATCGTCACGACACCATAGTAGTGAAGTGGGATCTGCGTTCGCAGGCTGTGGCCCACGGACCATGCATGGATAGAAGCCTTGTTCAATGGCTTCATCTCGGCTCTTGGGTTGAAGGCCTCGATAGAGGATATCGCCCCAAGGTCGCTTGATGGCATGCTTCTCTGCATATTCCTTCGTGACAAACTTATACTTGAACCACTCCTCAGCCCAATAGCGTCGAATCCATTGGATTCGCGTCTTTCTCTGATGATAGTTCTCCTCCGGATCTGTCTTGTACAGTTTTGCTAAGTCATCAGGCAGATCCTTAGATGTACCTTCTCTGCGCTGTCTGCCACCCTTCCTTGCTGATTTTTCTATTTCCATGAACTTTAAGCTGAAAGGCTTCAGAGATTTGTGCTTGCTGGTTAAGCAGGAACTGGCTTCAGGAGAATTTATATGATGCTGCAAGTATTCTGCAAACGAATGCAGACTATGAGAACCAAGGGATTCTCCCACGGACATGTACCTGTGACAGCATTAGAGATGCAAGGGAAGGGGAAGAGGTCATATGCATTCTCAGAAGATTTTGAAGATAAATCAGTTGAAGACATTGACCTCATGTTGCGAAGACATTCACTTATATAGGTGAGTTGGTTCCAGATTTGTACCAATCCGTGAATAAGTACAAGTGAGGAATCAAACTAGTTAAGAAATCCAAGTGAATCGACTAAGCAGTATGAGATGCAGACGGAATAGATCTAGCTTTGAATAGACAGAAACTACTTTCGGTAAATAGGATGAATCTTGAAGATCAAAAAGGTGGTAAAAATAGAGTTATAATTACCGCACGAAGAACTGCTAGATGGAGAAGAATAGGAGACCGAGCAGTTCAGCCCACCGTGCCCTAACTTGGTGACGGAGGACACCTACGGCGACGGCGGAGAGGATGATGTCCGCGGCCGGCGTGAGGACGGCGTCGGAGAAGTCGCGGAAGCTAAGCGCTTCGTCACCGGCGTCGTCGCGAGCTAGCGGTGGCGCTAGGGTTTTGACAGAGGTGGAGAGGTGGAAGAAGTATTTCTTTACCGCAAGGGGACAGGTATTTATAAGTAGGTGAGAGACACAGCGCAATTACGTTGGTGCCCCTGGCGGTTCACATCTGAGGGGCACGTGGCAAGCATGCAACACACTCAGGGTTGTCCCACGTTCCCACGCCCGCCAGGCATGTCGGAGAGTTGTTCCGGCTTCTCCGGATTTCAACAGTAAAGATAAGCCTTTAAAACAGATTTAATGTTTGTCTCTTTGCCTTCTACTGACTAGGACACAGAGAAGACATTCGATAGTTTCAATAGAATGCATATGACTTGGACAGTTAGATTCTGAGATAGGAAGCATAGAGAGGTTAGGGTCCGATCACATTCACTTAGTTCAAAAGATCTAATCTTGAAGACATAGCTATAAGTGAATGCTGTAGAGGATAGAACACTAGTATATATATCAGAAAGCAATCAAATCATCATAGTGCAAAAAGGCGTGAAGACAAATTGAAACTGAAGACAAACCAAATGCGAAGTCATTGCAATATAACGCCTTGAGTGAAACACTTCAAACAAGAAAGGTTGGTGGTGGCGTTACCCACCGTATAGGAAGTATTAGACCCAGACACGGCGCACAATTATGGTGGCGCTCTGAAGTCAAATTCCATGTTAATATGTTCACACTCAGAGTGTAAATCTTCATTGATTGAAGATATACCTTACTTTGTGTGTTGCACATCTAAGTCATCAACATGCATAAGTGTTAGGATGTGTGCCTGATCACAGGACATTAGAGGATTCTAAGATATTCAGCTCACACCATAACTTGCAAAACCTTTTCTCATCCAAGGGCTTTGTGAAGATATCTGCCAGTTGCTCTTTAGTGTTGACGTGAATGATATCGATATCTTTCTTCATAACATGATCTCTGAGAAAGTGATGACGAATTTCAATGTGCTTTGTCTTCGAGTGTTGGACTGGATTGTTGGCTATTTTGATGGCACTCTCGTTGTCGCAGAAGAGAGGTACTTGTTTCAGGTTGATGCCATAATCCTTGAGAGTTTGCTTCATCCATAGAAGCTGAGCACAACAGGATCCAGCAGCAATGTATTCAGATTCAGCAGTTGAGAGTGATACACAGTTCTGCTTCTTCGAAGACCAACAGACAAGTGATCGACCAAGGAAATGACATGTGCCAGATGTAGACTTGTGATCCACCTTGTCACCAGCATAATCAGCATCCGAGAATCCAACCAAATTGAATCTTGAGCCCTTGGGATACCATAATCCGAGTGTTGGGGTGTAAGCCAAATATCTAAGAATTTGCTTCACAGCTAAGTGATGCGATTCCTTTGGTGCCGCTTGGTATCGAGCACACATGCAAACACTAAGCATAATATCTGGCCTAGATGCACATAAATAAAGCAAAGAACCAATCATGGAGCGGTATACCTTTTGATCGAACTCTTTACCATTGTCGTCGGGACCAAGATGGTGTTTGGCTGGCATTGGCGTCGTGTAGCCTTTGCAGTCTTCCATTCCAAACTTCTTCAGGCAATCTTTGAGGTATTTCTCTTGAGATATGAAGATGCCATTCCTCTGCTGACGAATTTGAAGACCAAGGAAGAACTTCAGCTCACCCATCATGGACATTTGATATTGCTCTTGCATCATGTACCCAAACTCATCACTGTACTTCTGGTTGGTGCACCCGAAGATTATGTCATCCACATATATTTGGCACACAAACAGTTCACCATCATATGTCTTCGTGAAGAGAGTGGGATCGAGGGATCTGGGTTTGAAGCCTTTGCTCTTCAGGAAGTCCTTGATTGTATCATACCAGGCACGAGGGGCTTGTTTGAGGCCATACAGTGCCTTGTTTAGCTTGTACACCATATCAGGATGTTTTGGATCTTCAAAGCCAGGTGGTTGTGTGACATACACTTCTTCTTCAATCTTGCCATTAAGAAATGCACTCTTTACATCCATTTGATATAGCAAGATATTATGATGATTAGCGTAGGCTAGCAGTATGCGAATAGCTTCAAGCCTAGCAACAGGAGCAAATGTTTCATCGAAGTCAATTCCTTCAACTTGAGTGTATCCTTGAGCCACAAGACGTGCTTTGTTTCCGACGACTTGACCATGCTCATCTTGCTTGTTTCGATATATCCATTTTGTTCCAATAATGTTATGCTTGCGAGGATCAGGTCGCTTGACAAGTTCCCAGACATTATTCAGTTTGAACTGTTGAAGTTATTCTTGCATGGCTTGAATCCATTCAGGTTCCATAAAAGCTTCAGCAACTTTCTTGGGTTCTGATATTGACACAAATGAAAAGTTCCCACAGAAGTTTGCTAGCTGTGTTGCTCTTGATCGAGTGAGCGGACCAGGTGCATTGATGCTGTCAATTATCTTCTCTATTTGAACTTCATTTGCAACACGTGGATGAACAGGACGAAGATTTTGCTCTGGCTGACCATTGTCATCATTGGGAGGATTGTCTTCGGACTGAGCATTGTCTTCAGGTTGATTTGGTGCAGAGATGATAAGTTCCTCTTCAGGTTGTGCTTCAGAGGGCATGATTTCACCAGTTCCTGTCAGCTTGATTGCCTCGTTTGAAGGAGCTTCATCCAGTGTGCTTGGCAGAATCTCTCTCTATGAACCATTGGTTTCATCAAATTTCACATCCACAGTTTCAACGATTTTGTAGAGATAAAGGTTGAAGACTCTGTAGGAGTGTGAATCCTTTCCATATCCAAGCATGAAGCCTTCATGAGCCTTAGGTGCAAATTTTGATATGTGATGGGGATCCTTTATCCAGCATCTTGCTCCAAATACTCTGAAGTAACTGACGTTTGGCTTCTTGCCAGTAAGCAGCTCATATGATGTTTTGTTCAGAAGCTTACGAATGTATACACGGTTGATGATGTGACATGCTGTATCAATAGCTTCAGGCCAGAACTTTCTTGGTGTCTTGTACTCATCTAACATTGTTCGAGCCATCTCAATGAGGGTTCTATTTTTGCGCTCAACAATGCCGTTTTGCTGAGGTGTGTACGGAGCAGAGAACTCATGAGTGATTCCCATTGTATCCAGATACAGATCAAGTCTAGTGTTCTTGAATTCAGTGCCATTGTCACTTCTGATGTGCTTGATCTTCACACCATAATTGTTCATTGCTCGATTTGCAAAGCGTTTGAAGACAGCTTGCACTTTAGTCTTGTACAGAATTATATGAACCCATGTGTATCTTGAGTAGTCATCAACAATGACGAAACCATAGAGACAGGCAGTTGTTGTGAGGGTGGAGTAGTGAGTAGGTCCAAATAAGTCCATTGTAACAGCTCGAAGGGTTGAGATGTTGTCATGATTGTCTTCGAGGGGTGCTTTGCCCTTGTCATCTTTCCAGCTTCACAAGCACCACACAGATGATCCTTCTTGAACTTGACATCTTCGATGCCTATGACATGCTTTTTCTTGACGAGTGAGTGTAAGTTCCTCATGCCAGCATGTCCCAGCCTTCGATGCCAGAGCCAGCATTCTGAAGCTTTTGTGAGAAGACATACGGCAAGCTGTGGACCTGCTGAGAAATCTACCATGTACAGATCATCTTTTCGATAACCTTCAAAGACTAGAGATTTGTCAGATTCCATTAGTACAAGGCAACGATATTTGCCAAATATCACAATCATGTTCAAGTCACAAAGCATTGAGACAGACATTAAGTTGAAACCAAGGGATTCAACAAGCATCACTTTATCCATGTGCTGATCCTTTGAGATTGCAACTCTACCTAGACCCAATACTTTGCTTTTACCAGTGTCAGCAAATGTGATGTGACTCTTGTCGAATGGACGTAAGGTTGAGTCCATGAGAAGACTTCGATCACCAGTCATATGATTTGTGCATCCACTGTCCATAATCCACTCTGAAGCTTTTGGTGATGTACCCTACAGTGCAGTTAGGAGGATAGGCTTCACACAAGTGTTGTGAAGCATATGCATTTGATACATATAGGGACAGTCACAGCTTATATCAAAGTTAGGACATTGACTGATGAGAAATTCAGATGTGAAGCATATATAATGATATTTTCATGTGCGTCCTCAGTGAGTTTTAGGTCCCCAGCAATAATATCGGACGCCATTGATTGCTGGCTGGAGACCATTTTCTGCAAAAGAGAGTTAGTTCTTCTTTGCCACCCACATTTTCAGTGGGGGCTTAGAAGCAATGAGTCTAAGTGCAGCATCTAAATTTTTTGGCTTTGGAGCCCTAGCAAATAGCCTTGCAGGAGATGAATGATACTCATATGAATAAGCAGAAAAGTTCTTAGTCCTATGAACATAGCGGTTCGAAGATACACGCTCATATTCATAAGTCTGAGTACGATTTCCCTGCAAAACATTGGTGTTAGGGTGACTCATGTGAGTCCTGTATCTGTATGAAGCCTTTGGGCCATTTGAAGCTATAGGTCTGGGGTTTGTCTTCTTCCTAGGTGGTGTCATGACGACATTCACAGGAAGATTCTCAATGTACCGCTTAGGTACCCAGATCTTCTTCATAGGTGGTCCATTCTTGCAGTTAGTACGAGTGTACCTGGCAAACACTTCACCATTCTGATTTTTGAACAGCTTATAGTTTGCATCAAAGGATTCATCAATGATAATAGGATTAGCACAGGTAAAGCCAGATAAGGTAGATGGATCTACTGAAGGTTCCTTTGCAGCAACCCATGTGGTTTTAGGGTACTACTCAGGCTTCCAGTACGAGCCATCAACATTCATTTTCCTTTCAAACCCAACACCCTCTTTCCTAGGGTTTCAGTTCAGAATCTGCTTTTTGAGGACATCGCAGAGAGTCTGATGTCCCTTCAAACTTTTGTACATCCCTGTTTCAAGCAATGTCTTCAACATAGCATTTTCATCAGCAACAGCAGTGGTATCCTCCGCAGAGGGGTTAGTAACCACATCAGTAGGTGAAGACAATGAAACAGTAGCAGTAGTGGAACATTCAGCAACAGATGTAGCGTTATCACGCTCAATGCATTTTAGACATGGTGGTTCAAATCCTTCCTGAGCGGAACTGATCTGTTGAGCGCGAAGTGACTCATTCACCTTTTGAAGATCTTCATGAGCCGCTCTCAATTTCTCAAGCTCTTGTTTCCTTTGAAGATAATCATAGGAGAGCCTTTCATAAGTAGTTGAGAGTGATTCATGACGACCTTCAAGTTCTTGGTACTTAGCATGAAGACTTTTTATGTCATCAACTAAGGACTATGAATGTGTAATTTCAGCGTCCAACAGGTCATCGCTTTTGTCTAACAGTTTTTGAGTATGTTCCATAGACTTTTGTTGTTCAGTTGCAATTTTAGCAAGTGTTTTGTATCTGGGTTTGGATTCACAATCAGAGTCATCTTCACTTGAAGTTTGAAAGTAAGCATCGCGTGATTTTACCTTGGCACCATGTGCCATGAAGCAGTAGGTGGGAGTAGGATCGTCTTCGTCATTAGCTTCAGCGTTGGTGTGGGAGTCATTGTCTTCAGTGTTGAAGATGGACTTGGCAACATAGGCTGTGGCTAGGGCCAGACTTGCAACGCCAGGGTCAGACTCCTCTCCAGATTCCACCTCCGCCTCCTCCGAAGCAGACTCCTCCTCTGAATCAATTTCCTTGCCAACAAAAGCACGAGCCTTGCCAGATGAGCTCTTCTTGTATGATGAAGACTTGGAAGAAGACTTAGAAGACTTTGAGGATTTCTTCTTCTTCTTGTCATCAGAATCATATTCCTTGCTTTTCTTCTTCTTCTTCTCATTGTCCTACTGTGGACACTCAGATATGTAGTGGCCAGGTTTCTTGCACTTGTGGCAGGTTCTCTTCTTGTGATCATGTGTGGAAGCTTCATCATTCCTTGAGCTAGATCGTGAAGACTTTCTCAAACCTTTCTTCTTTGTGAATTTCTGGAACTTCTTCACAAGCATAGCAAGTTCCCTTCCAATGTCTTCAGGATCTTCAGAACTGCAGTCAGATTCTTCTTCAGATGAGGAAACAACTTTTGCCTTCAAAGCACGAGTTCGGCCATAGCTTGGACCATAGATATCTCTTTTCTCAGATAGCTGGAACTCATGTGCGTTGAGCCTCTCAAGTATATCAGACGGATCGAGTGTCTTAAAGTCAGGACGTTCTTGTATCATGAGAGCAAGGGTGTCAAAGGAGCTTTCAAGTGATCTTAGCAGTGTCTTGACGATTTCATGCTTGGTAATTTCAGTTGCGCCAAGAGCTTTCAGTTCATTTGTGATATCAGTGAGCCGATCAAACGTGAGCTGGACATTCTCATTGTCGTTTCTCTTGAAGCGGTTGAAGAGGTTGCGGAGAACACTGATTCTTTGATCTCTCTGGGTTGAAACGCCTTCATTGAACTTGGATAGCCAGTCCCAGACTAGCTTCGACGTTTCCAGAGCACTCACACGACCATACTGTCCTTTGGTCAGATGACCACAGATGATGTTCTTCGCAGTAGAGTCCAGTTGAATGAACTTCTTGACATCAGTGGGGGTGACACCTTCACCAGTTTTGGGAACGCCATTCTTGACGACATACCAGAGGTCGACATCAATGGCTTCAAGATGCATGCGCATCTTATTCTTCCAATAGGGATATTCAGTTCCATCGAACACGGGGCAAGCAGCGGAGACTTTGATTATCCCTGCAGTCGACATAGCTGAAACTCCAGGTGGTTAAACCGAATCACACAGAACAAGGGAGTACCTTGCTCTGATACCAATTGAAAGTGCTAGTATCGACTAGAGGGGGGGTGAATAGGCGATTTTTATGCAAGTCTTCAAAACTTGAAAGTTTCAAAGACAAACAACAGAAACATCCTAATTGATATGCAGCGGAAGATAAACTACCCTAAACAAGCCATAGTCAAGTATGTAATGATGTGAAGGTACAAGACTAATAGCAGTTAGGTAGTAAGGATCAAGATGGAAGATAGTGTGAAGCCAATCAACAATAGTAGTCAAGCAATGAAGTCAAACAGATAAACAGATAAGCAATGACTTCATGAAGACAAACTTAAGTAAGGTTGGAAGGGATAGAACTAGTTGCTTGTTGAAGACACAGGATTTGTTGGACCAGTTCCAGTTGCTGTGACAACTGTACGTCTGGTTAGGGAGGCTGAGATTTAACTCAGAAGACCGTGTCTTCACCTTATTTCCCTTGAGCTAAGGACACCCAGTCCTCGCCCAATCACTCTGGTAAGTCTTCAAGGGAGACTTCCAAACCTTCACAGACTTCGTTCACCGGCAATCCACAATGACTCTTGGATGCTCAGAACGCGACGCCTAACCGGCTGGAGGATTCACAGTCCTCAAGTGTAATAAGTCTTCAGGTCACACAGACAGAAAGACTTCAGTGATGCCTAACACTCTTTGGCTCTGGGTGTTTGGGCTTTGTCCTCGCAAGGATTTCTCTCTCTCAAATGCTTCGAGGTGGGTTGCTCTCAAACGACGAAAGCCGTGCACAAACTCTGAGCAGCCACCAATTTATGGTGTAGGGGGTGGGCTATTTATAGCCACTAGGCAACCTGACCTGATTTGTCCAAAATGACCCTGAGTCACTAAGGAACTGACACGTGTTCCAACGGTCAGATTTCAAACACACGCGACAACTTTACTTGGGCTACAAGCAAAGCTGACTCATCCAGCTCTGGATAAGATTTGCTCTCATTGTCTTCGCTCGAAGACATAGGATTTGGGTTGAGCATCACTTCAGTCACTCTGACTTAGTTCACTTGGACCCCACTTAACAGTACAGTGGTTCCTATGACTCAACAAAGAAGAAAAGGAAACAACGAAACCACACAGTCTTCGTGCTCCAAAGTCTTCACGCAATGTCTTCTCATGTCATAGTATTTAATATGAATATCTTCTCATACCACCATTGTCTTCAATGTCTTCATACATTTTTAGGGGTCATCTCCGGTAGGTAAACCGAATCAATGAGGGACACTACCTACGTTATCCTGCAATTCTCAGAAACGCATTAGTCCCTCAACCAACTTTGTCGTCAATACTCCAAAACCAACTAGGGGTGGCACTAGATGCACTTACACCGTGTCATACACTAGTATCATACACATGATATTAGTATATGATACTTTCCACTATGAGTAGCCTAAAGAGAATATTAACTAATCTCTACTCTTATAAAAAGCAGAGTTGGTGATGATGGTGTGCCTGCCATCCTACAATATAGGTTGTTCGATCTATATCTAACGGATAGGAAGGAAACTATGACAATTTACCCGCACTCCTCTCCACATTTGCAGATAAGGACTTCCCTCGTTCATCCTTTTCTCCCACAAGATAAACTACTCATACAAATGCATCTTGATGTTTCATGCAACGCACGGGCATCTTGCTAGTGCATGTAAAAATCTTTGTCATTTACCAATGTTCATGCATGCATGCAATGCGATAATGCATTGGTAAACACATTTTTTTGTGAAGAACGAGAGCCTTAATTGAGTAATTTTGCAGACTACAAAAACTATTCCACTGCCTCTATCTTAGTAAGAGTAGGTGAAATTTTTGAATCGAGCCCTTTAAACTAGAAGGGAGGTAGTAGTACTCTAATAGCTAACCTTGTTGTGATGACTAGATAGGACATGGCACGCACCTGGACGGAGGAACTAGTATGCATTGTGCATATAAGTTTTGTCTGAAGTCAATGTACCTCTACTTTGACCAAACTTATAGAAAAATGTATCAACATTCACAATTTCAAATCAATATTTTTATACTCATTATAAAACGTAGTTTCATAAAATATATTTTTGGTATTGTAGATATTGATATTTTAGTATAAATTTGGTCAAAAACTTTGCAAACTTTGACTTGACACAAATCTTACGTGGAGTAAAAAGGACCGGAGGGAGTATCATGCATGCGGAGTAGGATTTTTTTTGCTCATTTATAGCCATCCGAAGTCTCAAAGGGCGTGACCGCGCGAGGGAGGCAAAGGTCGTGGGAGGCATGATAGTTGACGGAATTAAGTGAAGTTACATCCACACGCCGGCATGGCGTGCGAACACGCAAAAGCTATACCATGAGGCCTACGATATGGGTCTAGTAGACATGACATCTAGTGGGTCGCACATAGTACTAGAGAACTCTTTGGGGGAATGCAGCCGTTTATCCACCGGGCAAGCCAACAACCCCACGCTGTTCGCACGCCCTACTCGTCCCCGTCTTCTACCTTACAATAGTTCACTCCCAGTCGTCTTGTCCTTTCACATTACACCAGTTCAACTTCTCCTAACCCGCCTCCAAAATCCATGGCCTCTCAAATCTCCATGATCGCCGCTGAGCACCAGGTTAGAGCCATCCCCGGCGATGAGTTCAGCTGAGCACCAGGTTAGAGCCATCCCCGGCGATGAGTTCATCTTCATATACACCCGTAGATCCGTGAGGGTGGAAGCATGCCTTGCTCGCTTCCTACGCATGTTCAAAAGTGCAAAGGATGAGTGGGTCGCTGGGCTAGATGTTGAGTACACCACAGTCTTGGAAACCGAGAAGATTCTAAAGGAGGCATAGAAGAAGAAGCCCGTCGTGATCCAAGTTTGCGTACATAACATGTGCTTGGTCTACCACATATGCCATGCAGATGTTGAGTGCCAGGATTTTAAGAATTTACTCAAGGACGAAAGAGTGAAATTCGTTACTGTAGACTTTAGGAACGACAGGAGTGTCCTGGGTCGGATAGGCCTCGTTGTAGGCAAGCCCTTTCAATCTCTAGAAAGCAAGCCTGGTGCCCTCCTCTCGGCCTTCAATGCTGACCCTGACAGCAGCCATGATTGATCCCTCATACGCTCAACTAAAGAAACCTCACCACGAGTTTCATCATGCATGGGAGTCGAAGACAATAGATGAAGATCACATCATGTACGCAGCAATTGATGCCTACCTTTGTTTAAATATCTACGAGGGTTGGATGAAGAAGCAGAGCCCAGTGTCCAGTTCAAGCAAAGAAGCGTCGGCAAAGAGGAAGAGGAAGAGGGACAAGGACAAAGTCGAGGATGTGGACTCGGACTCCGATTAAGGTGGCAGTGCCGTCGCTCATGCTGGTTCTACGACAGTGTCAAGTGGACTAGTTACTTAGTTTTATTTCAGGGGTGTGTTGTGCTGAGCCCCCAGCAGAACTATGTCTATGTTTTTTCTTGTTATTTGAACTCTTTAGTACGTACAGTTGTGACGCCTGGATAATTAACCTACAGTAATCCTCTGCTAATGATGCCACGTCATTGCTTTTACTGTTGCTAAATCCCGCGTAGATTCAATTCGGTTCAAATTCAAATTTGAAATAAAAGTCCAAATTTCAAATTTCTCAAACATACAAAATAAAATGTCCAAAGTGTGGCAAATAATCTTTGGATATTTATCATATAGAAACCACACTTCTATAATGTGTTTAAATGTCCCAAAATAAATGGAACTGTGGCTTAAACTATTATATAAATGCCTTTTATAATTTCTAAAATATTAAACTATTTTATTTATGAGTGACACTTTTTGTGGTAGAGGGTTAAACTAAAACACTAATTTAGGTGTGGGTCTCATATTTTTAATAAGCTAAAACAAAAATAAAATAAAATGGAAAAACAATAAACAGAAAAGAATAAAAGAAAATATTAAAGAAAATGTAAAAGACAAAACCTCCCCTCCCCTGGGCCTTGGCCCAGCTAGCTGGCCAGGCCAGCCCACCGCACCCCGTCCCCCTCCTCTGTTCACAGAGGAGGCGTGGACAGCGCCGATGGCCGCCACGGCCCCGGCCATCGCCGTGGCCCCCATCCACGCCCCCGCCAGCGCCTATACCTCCCCCCTGGACGCTCCTAACTCCCCCGGTCGAACCCTAGCCGCCACTTCTTCCCCCCTCTCGCGCCATTGTTCGCTCCCCTGCACACACCCGACGCCTCCGCCGTCGTCGCCTTCGTCGAGCTCGCGACCACCGTCGCCCCCTCGCCTCGTATCCGTGCTAGAACGGACCACCACCGTCCCCTGCTTCCTCTTCGCCGACCAGACCGAGCCGGGGAGCGCTGCATCGAGCCCCACGACGCCTTTCCTCCTCCTCGGGTCGCCGGCGAACTCTGTCGATTTCGGCCACTCTACTGGCCACCACCGCGCCGGCGCCCCCGCTGGCCTCGTCGAGCCTCCATCAAGCTCCGCTGTGAGCCGCCGTCCGTTTCCCCCTATCCCCTTGCTTGATTTGGCCATCCCTGGCGCCGTTGCCGCAAGGCCGAGCTCCGGCCGCCGTCGGGCTCGCGCGTACGCCTCGCTCCAACCATCCCCTGCCTCGGACGCTTGCGCCATTAGATGCGCGGATGCAAGATGAACCCGTAGGCTCAAGCCACGCCTCAAATGGCCGCCGGAGGCTCCCGTTTGGTCGTCGCCCACGCCGCTGTGCATCACCGCCGGCCGTCGTTCGTACGGCCAACTTCGCCCGCTCTGCCTACTGCACTGCTGCCCTGCTGCCGCGTGCTGCTCGAAACTGCTACTGCTTCTTGATGCTGTGCTGCCGCTGTTGCTAATTACTACTGCTGCTACCCATGCTACTGCTGCTCTACTACAGCTGTTAGTTGCTGCTGATGCTGCTTGGCCATGGCCACCAGCGCCGTTTGTGTTTGCTTGTGCGTGAGCTTCACGTACAGCCACACAATGGATAGCTAGTGCTACGCCATATGGGGGCCTAATTAGATTAAAAGCTAATCGCTGTTAGTGTTATCCTACTACTAATAGTCAGTGATGCTGGCCCCGCTGCCTGAATATAACAACTAAAATCATCTAATTGAAGTATAAGACAATGACACAGGGAACCCACTTATACTATTAATATGTTGACTAGTCAACCTTTGACTGGGTTAACCCAACCCCACATGCCCCACTGTCATGCACACATGCTAGAGTAGCACTAGGTGACAAGTTTATTTATTTATTTTTAATTCGAATTAATATACTCTAGAAAATGAATAAAACTTTGATAAATCATAGAAAATAAAAGTTTTATACATGAAAGTTGTTCAGAACGACGGGACGAATTCGAATACGCGATCCGTTCGTCTGCCGCATGCCCCTAACTAGCTGAACATGCAACTTTTCCCCTTCGTTTCATCTGTCCGAAAATGCCTAACTTCGGAAAAATTTTCCCGGATGTTATCCCCCTTCGCCGGTAACGTGTAGCACCGTGTTAGAACACGTCTAGCTCTTCCTGTTGTCCTGTTATGCTCTTGCTTGCTACGTATTTACTGTTTCTTCTCCCTCTTCTCTCCGGTAGACCCCGAGACTGCCGCTGATGCCCCTGTGATCGACTACGTCACCGACGACCCTCCTTGTCTGAGCAACCAGGCAAGCCCCCCTTTGATCATCCCGATATCGCCCATTCTATACTGTCATGCTTGCATTAGATTTTGCTACTTTTATTGTTTGTTCCTATTCTGATGCATAGCCTGCTTTTGTACCTGTTATTGTTACCTACATGCTTATCCTAAACTGCTTAGTATAGGTTGGTTAGTGATCCATCAGTGACCCCCACTTGTCCTTGTTGCCCCTGCTTCATCATCGACGCCTCGATCGACATGATCGACGACCAGAGCCCGGCACCTCACATCACATCACGCCCCTTTAGTTGCTCGACTCTGTAGAGCTACTATCGAGTGCCGAGGGTGATCCCTCATAACGCACTCCTGATGATAATTTTGTAGTGTAGCTATTCGGTCGTGGTCATCGAGGGTGATTTCCTCTTTCACCATTCCCGATACGGCTCTGTCGTTCAACACCTCAAGTGTGAACCTCGAGGATGGTCCCTCTTACGTTCACCTTGATGATTACATTGAGCGGAATCCACCGGGGGTGATTCCTCGGGTTTTCCCCTTGATGTCTGGACACACAGTTACCTTGACTCTACTAGAGACCCTTGTGAAAGCCGGGCGGGCCCGGAGAGCACCCGTGCAATGTGACAGTGGCGGCTGGCTGTTTAGCGGTATCACCCGGGAGGGGGTGATAGCTCCGGACTTGTCCCGACAGTCGTCACTCCTTTTAATAATGCACTAACAGGTTTGGGTATTTGTTCTGAGTTGGCCTTTGGCCTTTACGCACTAACCACCACGTGAGAATAGTTATGGGCCTCGACATCGCAGTATCAGCCGAAGCTTTGTCAAACGTCCAGTTCAGCAGTGCGGCACGGTCGGATCGTGCTGGCCATCTGAGGCGATGCTGGTATCCACCATGCTCGCAACGACCCGGAGTGCTGCGGGCGATGGGCCCAAGACCCCGGAGTGCTTAGGATGTAGGCCGGCGGGGACCTCTCTGCTGAGCCTAGGTAGGGCTGCGACGTGTTAATCTTTCGATGCCGGGCATTGACCCCGGAAAGGTGTGTCCGGCCAGAGTGACCGAGCGTGTTGGGTAACGTGGTGCACCCCCTGTAGGGAAGATCTTTATTCGAATACCGTGTCCTCGGTAATGGACGTTCAGAATTGTATCCTGATCTTATACAACTAGAAATGGATACTTGATATGTGATGGATATGTGGCTCCGGGATTGCTTTCTCGCAGGGAGTCGAGGAAGGATCTCTGGGCGTTAATGCTACAACATGCTTGATAATTATAAACTGCTATACTTTACTCTTCTACATGCTGCAAGATGCTCGGAGCTGCGTGAAGATGCTAGTCTTCGATAGGCTAGGCTTTCCCCCACTATTCTGGCATTCTGCAGTTCAGTCCACAGATACAACCCTTCCATTTGATACAAATGCATACTTAGTATAGATCTGATGCTTGCGAGTACTTTGGATGAGTACTCGCGGTTGCTTTGCTACCCCTTTTGCCCCTTCTTTCTTCTTTCCGGTTGGTGCAACCAGATGGTGGATCCTTGGTGCCAGATGCCACTGCCGATGGATGCTACTACGTGGAGGCCGTCGACGACCAGGAGTAGTTAGGAGGTCCCAGGCAGGAGGCCTTGCCTTTTCGATCGTGTTACTTTTGTGCTAGCCTTCTTAAGGCAAAACTTGTTTAACTTATGTCTGTACTCAGATATTGTTGTTTCCGCTGACTCGCTTGTGTGTCGAGCTTTTGTATTCGAGCCCTCGAGGCCCCTGGCTTGTAATATGAAGCTTGTATTATTTTATTTGTGTCTAGAGTTGTGTTGTGATATCTTCCCGTGAGTCCCTGATCTTGATCGTACACATTTGCATGTATGATTAGTGTACGATTGAATCGGGGGCGTCACAAGTTGGTATTAGAGCTGACTGCCTGTAGGATCCCCCTTTCCAACTCCTTGGCCGAAGTTGAGTCTTGTCTTTGAAAAAGTAATTTACTAACATGGCTATGTGGCTTACGGGCCCACGTCGCCATTGGGTGGTATTAGGATCTTTTACTCCTCGTCTATACTCTGGGACTCTGATCTCTCTTCTATTCGGGTTAAATGGTTTTGCTAACTCTACCCTAGGTTCTCGTGATCACATCCACTCGGAGATTTGTATCATACCTTTCTTGAATTGGGAGCCAAGATCTGCTCCACAAAATTCATCGACCGCAGGATCCTTTTATCAAGGGCACCCTGCGTCGGCACTTGCTAATCCCTCGCTTCAGAGTTTTTCACCGACGCTGATGTAGCCTTTGCTATGTCCGTTGTGATATCCCTCCTTCGCGTGCATGCGTGCTGCCTAGTATGTCTATGATGTTTCTTTTGTCTGAACTCTAACGAACAATGTGTAATTGGCTTTATATATGTGTCAGTATGTCTTTAATGACTACTGGTTCTTGCATATTGCGCCTTTGCTCACTGTTCAGGTTGCATCGTGAATGACTCCATACACTTGCTCCACCCTTGCTAAACTACCCCTGTTGCTTTTAAGCAAGATGGTTAGACCCGCTAGTCGTGGCCATGGTAGCGACAATCCACCACCGCCCGAATACATGGCTAGAATAATACAGCTGTTTGATGCTGAATCGCCAGATCATGGAATGAGTCATGGCTCAGTTCCCTCATCCCACTATGAATCAGCAACCAAGCTCAATAACCCTGCAACACTTTGCGCGTCTCAACCCTTTCATCTACCGCAGCTCAACTTAGCCCATTGCTGCTGGTGATTGGCTCCATGACATCACCTTTGAGTTGGAGTCTGCTGATGTAGCCCCTTCCAACTATCTCACCTTCGCGACTTATTACCTGAAAGGTCCCTTTGCTTAATGGTAGAACAACCACATGCATTCCTTACCTGTTGGAACCACCATCACTTGTGCGAAATTCCAAGCTGCATTCCGCAGGCCAATGTCAAATCACCATGGTTAGTCGCAACGTCCCCGTTGAAATGGAATGATTGAAAACACATACCGCTTCTATCATTTGCACCACTAAAACCGTTCATCTATTGCATCCTTCAAGTGAAATAGTAAGCTATCATGCTCATCTTGTTCAAAATGCCGAAGCACAGAGTAATTCCATGAACGCATAAACGCTTCTCCTCTTGTGAGAATTGAAAACGCTACAGTCGTTTGTGAATTCCAAGGTGTCTTTCCAAAAGAACTACCCAGTCCATGACCTTGAACTTGCTACAGTTAAGTTTGCACTGAAATTGTGGCAACATTTCCTTCTTGGTAATCGTTGCGAGATCTTTACCGACCATCAAAGTCCGAAGTAATTCTTTACTCAGCTAGATCTGGATCTCCATCAGCAGCGATGCATGGAAACAATCATAGACTATGAATACGGTATTTCTTATACCCGGCAAGGCTAGTGAGATGGCCGATGCCCTGTGTCGCAAGTCCTTTTGCAACAACCACATGGCTTATAAAGCTCAACACCTGCAAGATGATCTCACTTACAGAGAGCATTCGATCCGCGTTCTCGTTCAAGCTGAACGTCGCACCTGTCAGAAGCCTATCAAATAACTTAAAAGTTCAGTGGTCAAATCATTCTGAAGATGAAGCCACTTGTGATCGCGAGGATCGTCTTCGAGATGAATACCCCGTTTTGTTTCCTTCTACCTTCTAAAATCTCGGGACGAGATTTCTTGTAGTGGAGGAGAATTGTGACGCCCGGATAATTAAGCTACAGTAATCCTCTGCTAATGATGCCATGTCATTGCTCTTACTGTTGCTAAATCCCGCGTAGATTCAATTCGGTTCAAATTCAAATTCAAAATAAAAGTCCAAATTTCAAATTTCTCAAACATACAAAATAAAATGTTCAAAGTGTGGCAAATAATCTTTGGATATTTATCGTACAGAAACCACACTTCTATAATGTGTTTAAATGTCCCAAAATAAATGGAACTGTGGCTTAAACTATTATATAAATGCCTTTTATAATTTCTAAAATATTAAACTATTTTATTTATGAGTGACACTTTTTGTGGTAGAGGGTTAAACTAAAACACTAATTTAGGTGTGGGTCTCATATTTTTAATAAGCTAAAATAAAAATAAAATAAAATGGGAAAACAATAAACAGAAAAAGAATAAAAGAAAATATTAAAGAAAATGTAAAAGATAAAACCTCCACTCCCCTGGGCCTTGGCCCAGCTAGCTGGCCAGGCCAGCCCACCGCACCCCGTCCCCCTCCTTTGTTCACAAAGGAGGCGTGGACAGCGCCGATGGCCGCCACGGCCCCGGCCATCGCCGTGGCACCCATCCACGCCCCCGCCAGCGCCTATACCTTCCCCTTGGACGCTCCTCACTCCCCCGGTCGAACCCTAGCCGCCACTTCTTCCCCCCACTCGCGCCATTGTTCGCTCCCCTGCACACACCCGACGCCTCCGCCGTCGTCGCCTTCGTCGAGCTCGCGACCACCGTCGCCCCCTCGCCTCGTCTCCGTGCTAGAACGGACCACCACCGTCCCCTGCTTCCTCTTCGCCGACCAGTCCGAGCCGGGGAGCGCTGCATCGAGCCCCACGACGCCTTTCCTCCTCCTCGGGTCGCCGGCGAACTCCGTCGATTTCGGCCACTCTGCTGCTACTAAGCTCCCGCCGGCCACCGTGTGCCTCAACGTGAGCCCCTCCGTCGTTCCCCTCCTTCCCTCTCTCGATTTCGTCGCAGTAGGCCGTCTTGCCCCGCACCCGAGCTCGCGACCGCCGTTGCTGCTGTTGCCCAGCTCGTCACGCCGTCCGTGCCCAGCTCCTCTCTTGGCCGTGTAACCGCCTCGCTCGGCCACGACCGGCTGCACCCGACCGCGCCCCCGTGCGTGCTTGCCCGCGCGTGGCT
>NC_041389.1:161795101-161808290 GCF_002162155.2 Triticum dicoccoides
CGCTGCTCAACCGCCGGCCCCTGCTGCTTCCTGCGCCTGGTCTTGCCCGGGTCCGCCGTTGCGTGCCCCGCCACGCGGCCTCACACCCGTGCCGCCTTGCTCGTCGGCCACCACCACTCGCCCCCACCGCGCTCGCCGCGGCCCTCCCCCGCCTCTACTGCCCACCACCGCGCCGGCGCCCCAGCTGGCCTCGTCGAGCCTCCATCAAGCTCCGTTGTGAGCCGCCGTCCGTTTCCCCCAATCCCCTTGCTTGATTTGGCCATCCTTGGCGCCGTTCCCGCAAGGCCGAGCTCCGGCCGCCGTCGGGCTCGCGTGTACGCATCGCTCCAACCATCCCCTGCCTCGGACGCTTGCGCCATTAGATGCGCGGCTGCAAGGTGAACCCGTTGGCTCAAGCCACGCCTCAAATGGCCGCCGGAGGCTCCCGTTTGGTCGTCGCCCACGCCGCTGTGCATCACCGCCGGCGGTCGTTCGTACGGCCAACTTCGCCCGCTCTGCCTACTGCACTGCTGCCCTGCTGCTGCGTGCTGCTCGAAACTGCTACTGCTTCTTGATGCTGTGCTGCCGCTGTTGCTAATTACTACTGCTGCTGCCCTTGCGCTGCTGCTACCCATGCTACTGCTGCTCTACTACAGCTGTTAGTTGCTGCTGATGCTGCTTGGCCATGGCCACCAGCGCCGTTTGTGTGTGCTTGTGCGTGAGCTTCACGTACAGCCACACAATGGATAGCTAGTGCTACGCCATATGGGGGCCTAATTAGATTAAAAGCTAATCGCTGTTAGTGTTAACCTACTACTAATAGTCAGTGATGCTGGCCCTGCTGCCTGAATATAACAACTAAAATCATCTAATTGAAGTATAAGACAATGACACAGGGGACCCACTTATACTATTAATATGTTGACTAGTCAACCTTTGACTTGGTCAACCCAACCCCACATGCCCCACTGTCATACACACATGCTAGAGTAGCACTAGGTGACAAGTTTATTTTTTTTAATTCGAATTAATATACTCTAGAAAATGAATAAAACTTTGATAAATCATAGAAAATAATCCGTAACTCAGATAAAAAAGTTTTATACATGAAAGTTGCTCAGAACGACGGGACGAATCCGAAGCGCGATCCGTTTGTCTGCCACATGCCCCTAACTACCTGAACATGCAACTTTTCCCCTTCATTTCATTTGTCCGAAAATGCCTAACTACGGGAAAACTTTCCCGGATGTTATCCCCCTTTGCCGGTAACGTGTAGCACCGTGTTAGAACACGTCTAGCTCTTCCTGTTGTCCTGTTATGCTCTTGCTTGCTACGTATTTACTGTTTCTTCCCCCTCTTCTCTCAGGTAGACCCCGAGACTGCCGCTGATGCCCCTGTGATCGACTACGTCACCGACGACCCTCCTTCTTGTCTGAGCAACCAGGCAAGCCCCCCTTTGATCATCCCGATATCGCCCATTCTATACTCTCATGCTTGCATTAGATTTTGCTACTGTTATTGTTTGTTCCTATTCTGATGCATAGCTTGCTTTTGTACCTGTTATTGTTACCTACATGCTTATCCTAAACTGCTTAGTATAGGTTGGTTAGTGTTCCATCAGTGACCCCCACTTGTCCTTGTTGCCCCTGCTTCATGATCGACGCCTCGATCGACGTGATCGACGACCAGGGCCCAGCACCTCACATCACATCACGCCCCTTTAGTTGCTCGACTCTGTAGAGCTACTATCGAGTGCCGAGGGTGATCCCTCATAACGCACTCCTGATGATAATTTTGTAGTGTAGCTATTCGGTCGTGGTCATCGAGGGTGATTTCCTCTTTCACCATTCCCGATACGGCTCTGTCGTTCAACACCTCAAGTGTGAACCTCGAGGGTGGTCCCTCTTACGTTCATCTTGATGATTACATTGAGCGGAATCCACCGGGGGTGATTCCTCGGGTTTTCCCCTTGATGTCTGGACACACAGTTACCTTGACTTTACTTGAGACCGTTGTGAAAGCCGGGCGGGCCCGGAGAGCACCCGTGCAATGTGACAGTGGCGGCTGGCTGTTTAGCGGTATCACCCGGGAGGGGGTGATAGCTCCGGACTTGTCCCGACAGCCGTCACTCCTTTTAATAATGCACTAACAGGTTTGGGTATTTGTTCTGAGTTGGCCTTTGGCCTTTACGCACTAACCACCACGCGAGAATAGTTATGGGCCTCGACGTCGCAGTATCAGCCGAAGCTTTGTCAAACGTCCAGTTCAGCAGTGCAGCAAGGTCGGATCGTGCTGGCCATCTGAGGCTGTGCTGGTATCCACCCTGCTCGCAACGACCCGGAGTGCTGCGGGTGATGGGCCCAAGACCCCTCAGTGCTTAGGATGTAGACCGGCGGGGACTTCTCTGCTGAGCCTAAGTAGGGCTGCGATGTGTTGATCTTTCGAGGCCGGGCATTGACCCCAAAAAGGTGTGTCCGGCCAGAGTGATCGAGCGTGTTGGGTAACATGGTGCACCCCTGCAGGGAAAATCTTTATTCGAATACCGTGTCCTCCGTAATGGACGTTCAGACTTGTATCCCGATCTTATACAACTAGAAATGGATACTTGATATGTGATGGATATGTGGCTCCGGGATTGCTTTCTCGCAGGGAGTCGAGGAAGGATCTCTGGGCGTTAATGCTACAACATGCTTGATAATTATAAACTGCTATACTTTACTCTTCTACATGTTGCAAGATGCTCAGAGCTGCGTGAAGATGCTAGTCTTCGATAGGCTAGGCTTTCCCCCTCTATTCTGGCATTCTGCAGTTCAGTCCACAGATACAACCCTTCCATTTGATACAAATGCATACTTAGTATAGATCTGATGCTTGCGAGTACTTTGGATGAGTACTCACGGTTGCTTGTTACCCCTTTTCTCCCTTATTTCTTCTTTCCGGTTGGTGCAACCAGATGGTGGATCCTTGGAGCCAGATGCCACCGCCGATGGATGCTACTACATGGAGGCCGTCGACGACCAGGAGTAGTTAGGAGGTCCCAGACAGGAGGCCTTGCCTTTTCGATTGTGTAACTTTTGTGCTAGCCTTCTTAAGGCAAAACTTGTTTAACTTATGTCTGTACTCAGATATTGTTGCTTCTGCTGACTCGCTTGTGTATCGAGCTTTTGTATTCGAGCCCTCGAGGCCCCTGGCTTGTAATATGAAGCTTGTATTATTTTATTTGTGTCTAGAGTTGTGTTGTGATATCTTCCCGTGAGTCCCTGATCTTGATCGTACACATTTGCGTGTATGATTAGTGTACGATTGAATTGGGGGCGTCACAACAGTAGTACTAGTATGTCTTTCTATTGTTCTTCTTGTAGTTGGTACTACAGCTCATATCTTCGTGTTCCTACTGTACTCAATACGTACGTACTAGTAGTATAATTTGGGTCAGCCGATTTGTGAAAGAAGTTCGACGGAGCGAAGGAAGAAGATGGTAGAGAAGCTACCCCAATATCTATATTAGGTTGGCAGGGTGCCCATGATCTATCTTATGAGTGTTGGGTGTGGAATGCAGTTCGCCGGAAAAATGGATCGTGCCCGGGGTTAAACGGATGGCGGGGGTGGGGGGAGCATGGCGGTGGCAGGCGGTTCAGGGGAGGGCGGGGCAGCGGCGGCAGGCGGTTAGGCATGTGGCGGGTTGGCGACTCGATGCCTGAGAGAGAAGATGAATATTGCATCAGTTACGGAGGTTGAAGAAGCCTTTCTGGCCATCCATGTTGCATCCAACGGCTCACAAGAGTCGACTGACCCAAATTGCTCCTTCAGATTGCAGGATCCACGTGGCATTCAAGGTCTCGAAGGCAAATTCCGCGTCCGCACCCGGTTTGCAGGCTCGGCACGGGCGCGACCGACTTCCGCCACGACAACCACCATGCGCGCCTCCTCCATAGGCGGAGACAACAATGACACGGTAGCTCCTTGTGACGCCCCGAGACCGATGCGCAAGTTGCCTTCCATTTATTTTAGTTGTTGTCATGTGTTTATTGTGTTTGTTGCATTATCATAATTGTTTTGCATATTTCATTCCTATATGTCTATGCCATGATCATGATGAGTGCCATTGTCATAATTTGCTTATTGCATCTAGTTCATCATTGCTTACATTCAATTGCACCATCCTTGTTGTTTCCATGGTCATCTCACTTTGTTATATGCTATATGATTTGATATGCCTTGTGTCATTTATTGCATTCTATCATGATCATCATGTGGGTTGCATTCTTCATGTTGATGTGCAGCGCCGCCCTCTACACTTGTACTACATCGGTCATGGTTTATTAGTCGCCCATTGAATTTGACTAAAGATTTAACTGACAAAATGTTAGTGCATGTCAAGAAAAACTATATCATTGGATTCGTATTTGAACATAGTTTTGAATGATATAATTTTAGGTGACATGCATCAGTATTTATCGTACTATATATAATGTTAGTTCAATTTTTGGTCGTACTAATCTATAGTAGTAAGGTGCCTGTGCATTGCACCGAAGAGTGAAATGCATTGATCGGGGAGTTGTTTATTTTGACAAAGGATGTGGGGGTCATCTCATGTGTAACGGGTATCGATAGGTTTCTTCGGATATTATCTCATCTCTAGAGCTCACAAACATCAGGTGAAATAGATAAAAAGGTATCTTTTGCAAACAAAAGCGTTCAACTGTTCAACCTGCATCCAAAACTTGTGAAGAAATAACACTCATTGTGCTTTGCAAGAAATGATCTTGAAGAATTAGTTTTTGAGTATCGGTTGTTATAGATGTTGGCTACAGATGACATGGCACTTTCTTATAGTTAACAGTTGGCTATACTATTAAGTAATATTAGGCATGCCCTTATACACCTAGACGGAGGGATTAAATCAGGATGACTTGCAAGGGGGCAGAGGAGATGTAAGAAATGGTTCATCGTAAGCCTTTCACCAGTACTGTAGTAAAAGTTCATACATGGAAGATTCTAGACTAAACCATAAACGGATACACTTTTATTCATGCGCGATACTCCAATAGAGCAAGATCCTGCATGGAAGTCTCCACATGCTTAGACAGCAGATTACATTGAGCGAAGACTAATGATCAACATTTAACTTGATAATGCGTATTTTTTTAGAAGAACAGGGAGGCTCCTCCCCGGTTCCATTATCTAATGAAACCCAAAGTGTCTTACATCAGCTCACTGAGAGGAGCAGTTCAAAGGAAGGACTGCGGCGAAAGCCACTCAAGTTTAACGACAAGCTTATAGAATCAAAAGCGGCAAAGACACATGCCATAAGCGCCCACACACACTACATGTTTTCTAAGTGCACTTGATAATGCGTATGTCCAGGTGAACCTCCTTGGAGTCCCCGTGCACCGCGTCGGCAGGTAAAGGATGCCATGAGTTTTCCATGTCCACATTGCCGGGATAGTCCCAGCTCCCCAGAGTCCAAGTCCGTCCGATGAGGCCGGTGTCGCCGCCCACGCGACCCGGAGGGGTAGTAGCATTGACCACGCACCCGTACATCTGCCTCGTGTCAGTGTCAGTGTCAGCGGCGACGCCCCTGACGCACATTACAGAGACGGGGCGGCGGCCTGCGCGGGCCTCGCCGGTGCCCACGATCAAGAGGAAGACGTTGGCGTCCTCCTCCCAGACTAGCAGGCGGCAGTGACCCTCCAACGACTCCCGCATGGTGAACCGGTAGCACATGTCGTACTTGATGTTCTCCGCCAAGAGCCAGCAGTGACCGCTGCACGCATCCGTGAGGTGATGCACCATGTCCGCAGGCGAGCCACAAAACGGCATCGGGCACTCATAGCAGTGAACCAAGGGCTCCTTGGAGGCATCGACCAGGCCATCCATGAAACGGAAGTGGCTGTAGGGGACGTTGCGCCAGTTGAATATATGAGCAAGTTACTACGGGATTTAATCCGAATAAGCACAAAATAAATCATGACGGCTATAACAGAGATGAAACTAATCATGTGGACTAGCATAGTAGTAGGATAAAGAGTAGAAACATGAATTCTACCACGATTTCGAATAGGAAGGACAGAAACACATACGGTGCAACGGGAGCAGCACCGTTGGCGTTGAGGTTGTCGCCCATGTCGTTGAGGAAGAGGTTGTCGAGGTCGGGGAAGAAGTCGTCGTCGGTGAAGTCGTGGCTACCAGCAGTCGCGAGAGTGCGCTCCCCAGATTTCAACAGCGCCCGCCGAATGGAGCAGGGGAGGGAGTGGCTGTAGAGGACGTTGCGACCGCCGAATGGAGCGCAGGAGTAGCACACGAAGCAGTAGATGGTGTCCTTACTAGTACTCCCTAGTCTCTATCTATCTATATCTATATATATATATCTACTCTTATAGAAAACCGAGTTGGTGATGATGGTATGCCTGCCATCTTGTAATATAGACCGTCCGATCTATATCTGATGGATAGAAAGCCAACTATGACAATTTTACAAAAGATACCCGCACCTCTCTCCACATTTACAGATAAGGCCTTGCCTCGTTCATCCTTATCTCCCACAACCTTGTGCTCCTCCCTATGTCTCTATCTCTACTACTCTTCTTTTTTATAACAAATCAAATAGTGCTGCGCCGTCCGCTGCACGCCCGGCTGAACACGCCTCCTCGCCTCCATCATCACCAACTGAGTCTTTTATAGGAGTAGGAGTAGAGAAAAAACCGAGTTGGTGATGATGGTGTGCCGTGCAATGCACGAGCATCTTGCTATTTTTTGCATATAACTCCAAACACCACGTAGACACGGTCTTTGAGCACGGTTCGTAGTCGTTCCACGCTCGGGCATTGAAGTTTGTAACTATTTTAGATTAGAATATACTACTCCTCTGGTGCTAGTAGTAGAGCAGAGTCCTACTCTACTACTCTACTCTAGCAAGCTAGGGCATAGTACTGTAGTAGGTACTGTAGGGAGTACCAGTACTGTGATCACTCAAGCAAGTTGGCTGGCATCGATATGACCCTATGCTGCTGGTATGTGTCTCGTAAGTCAAGCGGCGTGTTGTATTCATCAGCACCTGTCCACTTCCCGTAGCACATATTCGCTTCTCCATCTTTGTCCGCACATAATCTCGTCCAAGCTTCCATCCCGGCTAAGGCGCCTCCCCCCTCGTCCGAAACCCAAGCACTAACAATGGCGGAACCGAGCAGCATCCGATGAAAGAGTGGCTGGAATTCGCTCCCCACAGAGGTAATCAAGCTCATTGTTTCGCGTGTGGACAATCTCAGTACCATGCCGCTCGCCGCGTGCTCGTCGGGGTTGTACCATTTACTCAAAGCCCTCAGGCCGGAGCTTTTTAAGCTAGCTCCTTGCTTGCTAATGCCGCCTGATCTTCAGAAACGGCGTGTCACGCAGCATAAAGATCATAGGGTGGCGAGCATCAACCCCCTTCACTATGATTCGATCCCCGTCAGCCTCAGCTACATTAACGGTATGTACTGGATCGGCATGAACACGTCTTGGATGGTGCTCGTCGACGGTCGCGGCAGCTGGATGTTCGTGGAGGTCTACACCTGGCTATTGATCCCCCTTCCTTCGATTAACACTACACTGCTTTGGCACCGCGGCCCAGAATACTCGGAATCTTACAGTAGCCAACATGATACCAAGTTTTATTTGCTCAAGGTTGTAAACTTCCAAGTGCCCACAAGATCTGCGAATTATAAAGATTTCAGGCTAATTACGTTCTTTAACCGCAGTCACGCCTATCTGACAGATCACTGCAGTAAGTGGATAAATCTGCACGTCCATCGCAGGATCATACATCCTCCATGGTTCTCTGATGCCATTGAACACAAGGGCTTCATTTACGTTGTCGACTCCTTCTATGGATGGACGTATTGGTGGCCTACTCCAATCATCGCTACAAACGGCTGTTATAGCAGTATGTTACTTTCCTATGATATTATGATGGCTTGCTTATATTACTGTCAACATTTACTGAAAAAATATTCATGCTCATAACATGTTGTTCTTAAGATTGACTAAATCAAGAGCCCTTTTTTATTTGACTCCAACTTGATATGATGTTTTAGGCCGCCTGGTGTCCCTACCCTTCCTAATCCCAGAACCTTTCAAAGAAAAGCGGCATGTCAGTTGCAGGTGGTTCCTGGCTCGATCAGACGACGGCGAAAGATTGATGATCGTTCGCACTTACCGGATGTGTTGTTTCGCGGAATACAATCACAGTCACTACAAGGTCTTTGAGCAGGATCCCAACTTCTCTGGGCCTTCAAGAATTTTTGACTGGAGGCTAGTAAGTAGCCTTGGTACACACTCTCTGTTTGTCGTACTGAATTATCCGATTAACCAGGAGATAACCGACGGCAAGGATCATGATGGCAGCGCGGTTTCGTTCATTAGGCAAAACTGTGTCTACACAGCGTACCATGCGTCTCTGCATGCACCATACCCTGATATGTGCCGCCACGCTCTGCAGCCCAAAGTAGGAGAGAGGGTCGCAAGTATCAGACTTCGACCTGCTGGCTTGAGTTTCCCCCGTCAGGCACCCATCTGGACTACAAGGGACTAAAACTTGCTTTTTGGGACTTAATGAAGAAGACTCTCAAGGAGAGTCTTTTTTGGGACTTTTCCAACAATGCCCCTCCCTGCACCCATTGCCCCGCCGCCCCATGGTGTTGTTTGGTTGTTATTTTTCGGTATACTAGGGGTAACATGGTCATTCAATAACCTCTAGGGAGGGACTAGGGACTTTTTAGTCCCTAAAAACAAACAGGGAGTGACTTTTTAAGGAGTAGGGACTTTTTAGTTGGGACTAGAGAAATTCCTAGGACTTATGAATCAAACAGGGCCTCAATATGGACTACATACGGAGCAAAATGAGTGAATCTACACTCTAAAATACGTCTATATACATTAGTGTTTGGAGTATGTACTAGTAGTTCATATTGAAATCTACTAAAGGACATATATATTCCAAACAATATGATAATCTCTCTAACCAAGGTAGTAGGGACGAGGAGTAAACGGAGGGAGTAGTAAAATTTTCTCCTCGTCCTGCGAGCCACCGCGCGCGTGGGCAAGGGAGCGGGCGTAAGGCGTACAGTACTAAGCAAGCTTCACCTCATCCTACGAGCCACCGCGCCCGTGCGCGGGGGAGACGACGTACTAAGCAAGCTTCTCCTCGTTCTGCGAGTTGACGGGACACATCAAAAGTACTCTAGTGTATAGAGCCTTGCCTCTAAGGTAGGCCCCACATGGTTTGCCTCTTTTTTAACATAACGTGTCAAGTCGCAATTTGTTTGTTCACCCGTGGTAGACGATCCTCCATCCACCAAATGGACAACCAGTACATGTGCCAAATTACCATGTGGGCTGCCTTTTCATACAAAAAGGAGCTCCACCGTGTACCCACGCGGGTGTGGTTGGGAAAGAGACGGGAGTACGTGCGCTATGCATGCACCTCTTCTCTTCGTGCATGTCCCCCACCTACGTGGGTGTGTGTGAGAGATACAAACCGCGTTCGTGAGTGTTTTTTGTTTTGGGGGGGGGGGTGATTTCGTGAATGTATTTGTGGGAATATGTGTTGATGACATCTCAAACAAAATTTTGCATGCAATGTGTGTGAAATGGAGGCCTATCCATATCATATATAGAGGGTCGGGCGATCCACGAGAAGAGAGGGAGGGGTCATAGATATCGATAGAGTCGAAGAGAGGATCAAGTGGGTGGGTGCGAGATCGATGAAGAGAGCCTTCGAAATTGTGTGTGTGTGTGTGTGCAAGTCAAAGATATAGGGCGACTAACCTACCGGAACGTCAGAGGGCACATGTTAAGTTTGTGTGTGGCAGGGAGACATGACTAGAGCGCTCGATGTATCGGTGTGTGTGTGGGGGAGGGGGTGGGGGAGGGGTAGGCAGAGGCCTAACTATAGAGGTAGAACGACTCGTATATGTGTTGAGAAGGAGGGACCCCGCTATGTCTTGAGGGAGATTGGTCGACATCCATACATAACTGAAGAACGTGAAATAGGATGGGACAGAGAGAGATGAGAGAGAGAGAGAGGGAGAGGGGTAGAGTGCTGGATGGGAGATGGAGTTGCTTCTCGAAGATGGTGGGAGAGGCCTACTAGACAAACTGAGGGTGGAACTGCAATATTATCAATAAGAGTGGGGATGTGTTTCTGTGTGTGCCTGTGAGTGATAGATCTGTCGGGAAGCATCAATGGATGATGAAGGGGAACCATGTGTTTGGTAAGCAAACCTAACTAGATCGATAGATCAATTGTTGTTTGTCGGAGGAAGGAAGAGACATAACTAATGAGGTAGATCGATCGAGGCGTGGGGAAAAACGAGTTATAACGACCTAGCTAGCTATATGTATAGCGGGAGATCGGTCGGTGTACGTCCATTTGTTAGAAGCAAATAAGGCCCAGCGAGACGGATAGACAGAGAGAATGGAGCTAGGAGGTGGTGCGAGAGGCCTAGCTACTAGCTAGATGGGGCAGGAGTGTGTGGTTGTGAGATCGATGAAAAGAGGGGCGAGAGTTTACACGTGTGTGGGACCGTATGAGAGACACGAGGCAAGGACACATAAAGGAGGAGATTGAAGGTGCGTGTGTATGTTGTAGGCAGACATCGCTGGAGAGGTTTATCGATCGGTGTGTGTCGGAAAGGAGTTGTGGAGACTCTGGGAGAACGACCTAAAGAAAAAAAATGAATGTGCGCGATGGATAGAATGCTGAGGGAGGGGGAGGGCAAGGAGGGCGTGTGCATGCACAAGAGAAAGTTAGTGGTAGCTACAAAGCTTAGAGGATTGTGTGGGTCTAAGAGACTAACAAAGATCATAATTTGATATGAAAGTGGATTCATATATTTGAATAGGAGATCATAGTGTTTTAAACATATGCATGCATGAATATAGCGGTGACACGCGTGCTGTGGTTTTGCACATGTTATACCATAATGTGATAATGCATGGCGTTTGCAACTCAAAGCTAAATGTCGAACAATCTAAACCATACTATACATCAAACAATCTCACATTTTATTTGAATTTGTGATAATGTGTGGCATTTGCAGCTTACAACTAAATATCGAACAATCTAAACAATACTATATATCGAACAGTCTCACATTTATTTGAATTTGTGGTAATGTGTGGTGTTTGCAACTCATATCTAAATACTTGTAGGCGTAGGGGATGGGGCACCATACATAATATGATAAATACATTATACATATGAGACATGGTTTAGATTTTGAAGATCTAGCTAGTGCTAGAAATGTAATGTGATTTGAAATCAACATAAAGTGGATTCAAAAAATCGAGTTTGAGTTCATATAGTACACATAGTTCATATGTAACTCGAGACTAATCATGTGGTGTGCTGTGAAGATAATACACAAACGGTGGTTTAACTTGACAATAATGATGATTGTAGATCTTATTAAAATAGAGAAACGAATTCAAATGGTTTGACTTCACAACAATCATTACTGTAGACCTTATTCAAATAGAGAAATGAATTCAAATTTAGTTCATATTAAAGCGGTAGTATACACGTTTGGAATGCACTAAAACATTCATTTGAGTAGTAGGTTGCATGCATTATACACATAGCGAAATATTTTAATTGAATATAACATGAATTCAAAGTCTTGAATGACATTTGTAGTGCGAATTGATTTGGTACAGTACACATTAGGCTTCTTGGAAATTTCAACCCGTGCCTTGTTAGCCCGAAATATTTAACATATATCTTTGTCTCGTTGTGCTCCGACAACACCCTCCATCTCAGCCCGTGCCTTGCTATTCCAAAATTACAACGCGCGCGAAAACTCCCACCTCCTGTGAAATCCCGACACGTGAAATGCACGTGATACCCCTGAACCGAAAGAACCGCCTCAAATCGGTGGGGGTACTTTTGTAAATTACCCCACATTTCGGACAAGCGCGTCCCTAAGCCATGGTTCCCCACTCCCATCCCATCCCCCCACCCATTCGTACACCGAGGCCGAGAAAACCCGTGAAGCCCCACACTCTCCTCCGTCCGCCACCCAGCCGGAGTCTCTTCCCCGACGACGTCGTCCACATCAACACCTCGACGTCCCTCATCCACCATACCGGATGAGGATCCGTCGTCGATCTGGTCGTCCCACCGGTTCAGCCACCCCGTCCTCCACCTCCAAGGAGCTGCCCCGATGTTCCCCTAGTCTTTTGCACCACCTCCATTCCCACACCGCCGTCTTCACCTCCACCATTGGAAGAGCATCATCATCATTGTTTCCTCGGATGAAGTTGCAGCCTAATCGGCGCCACCAAAGAGGTTCTACACTAATCGCCGCATTTTCTTCTTGATTCGATCTCACGGTGCTGTCGGCGCTCGGTCCCGAGCCGACACGACGCGGCTCCATCCACGGCGGCGTCGCTGGCCACTTCCTCCATAGCGTCGCTCCCTCAGCGGAGACATCCACATCAGTAGGAGCTGCTGATGCTTTAGCTCTCGCTCACGCTGCTTCTCTGCTCTTTCTCTCGGTCCCCTGCCTGGTCTGCTCTTGCTATTGCTCTTGCTCGCGTCGCTGCTCTCGCTCTTGCTCTTTCTTGCGATGCTGCTCCGATTTAGCTACACTTCAGTCGACTGAATCGACTTTTAGTTTAGTCGATTTTCAGGGGGTGGGTGGGTGATACGTCCATTTTGCATCATGCTTTTATATCAATATTTATTGAATTATGGGCTGTTATTACACATTATATCTCAATACTTATGGCTATTCTCTCTTATTTTACAAGGTTTACCATGAAGAGGGGGAATGCCGGCAGATGGAATTCTGGCTGGAAAAGGAGCAAACATTGGAAACCTATTCTGCACTGCTCAAAACATCCTGAAACTCCACGAAACATGTTTTTGGATTTAATAAGAATTATTGAGCGAAAGAAATACATCAGGCGGCCCACACCTTGGCCAGGAGAGTGGTGGCCGCCCCCCCTACTGGGCGTGTCCCCTGTCTCCTAGGCCCCCTGGTGGGCCTCCGATGTCCATATTCTGCTATATGAGAGCTTTTACCCTGGAAAAAATCGTGGGCAAGCTTACGGGACGAAACTCCGCCGCCACGAGGCGGAACCAATCTAGGGCTCTGGCGGAGCTGTTCTGCCGGGGACACTTCCCTCCGGGAGGGGGAAATCATCATCAACGTCATCACCAACGATC
>NC_041389.1:161808799-161821255 GCF_002162155.2 Triticum dicoccoides
CAATCTCCATCAACATCTTCACTAGCACCATCTCCTCTCATAACCCTAGTTCATCTCTTGTATCCAATCTTGTATCAACACCACAAATTGGTACCTGTGGGTTGCTAGTAGTGTTGATTACTCCTTGTAGTTGATGCTAATTGGTTTACTTGGTGGAAGATCATATGTTCAGATCCTTCATGCATATTATTACTCCTCTGATTATGAACATGAATATGCTTTGTGAGCAGTTACTTTTGTTCCTGAGGACATGGGTGAAGTCTTGCTATTAGTAGTCATGTGAATTTTGTATTCGTTTGATATTTTGATGAGATGTATGTTGTCCTTTCCCCTAGTGGTGTTATGTGAACGTCGACTACATGACACTTCACCATTATTTGGGCCTAGAGGAAGGCATAGGGAAGTAATAAGTAGATGATGGGTTGCTAGAGTGACAGAAGCTTAAACCCTAGTTTATGCGTTGCTTCGTTAGGGGCTGATTTGGATCCATATGTTTAATGATGTGGTTAGGTTTACCTTAATACTACTTTTGTAGTTGCGGACGCTTGTAATAGGGATTAATCATAAGTGGGATGCTTGTCCAAGTAAGGGCAGTACCCAAGCACCGGTCCACCCACATATCAAATTATCAAAGTACCAAACGCGAATCATATGAACATGATGAAAACTAGGTTGACGATAATTTCCATGTGTCCTCGGGAGCTTCTTTCTCATTAATTGAATTTGTCCAGGCTTATCCTTTTCTACATAAAGGATTGGGCCACCTTGCTGCACTTTATTTACTTTATTTACTTGTTACTCGTTGCTATTTATCTTATCACAAAACTATCTATCACCTACATTTTCAGTGCTTGCAGAGAAAACCTTACTGAAAACCGCTTATCATTTCCTTCTGCTCCTCGTTGGGTTCGACACTCTTACTTATCAAAAGGACTAGGATAGATCCCCTACACTTGTGGGTCATCAAGACTCTTTTCTGGCACCGTTGCCTGGAAGTGTAGCGCTTTTGGTGAGTGGAACTTGGTAAGGAAACATTTATAAAGTGTGCTGAAATTTTCTGTTACTTGTCACTATGGAAACTAATCCTTTGAGGGGCTTGTTCGGGGTATCTTCACCCCGACCAGAAGAGCAAAGAGTTGCTCCTCAACCTACTAAACCTTATGAAAATATTTACTTTGAGATCCCTTCGGGTATGATAGAGAAACTGCTAGCTAATCCATTTACAGGAGATGGAACATTGCATCCCGATTTACACCTTATCTTTGTGGTTGAAGTTTGTGGATTATCTAAGCTTGCAAGTATTCCCGATGATGTTGTCAATAGGAAGGTCTTCCCTTTATCTTTGAATGGAGATGCATTGACATGGTATAGGCTATGTGATGATACAAGATCTTGGAATTATAAGCGATTGAAGTTGGAATTTCACCAGAAGTTCTATCCTATGCATCTTGTTCATCGTGATCGTAATTACATATATAATTTCCGGCCTCGCGAAGGAGAAAGCATCGCTCAAGCTTTGGGGAGGCTTAAGTCAATGTTATATTCATTCCCCAATCATGAGCTCTCCCGGGAAATGATTATTCAAAAAATTTATGCTCGGCTTTCTCTTAATGGTCGCAACCTGCTCGATACTTCCTGTGCTGGTTCTTATATGCTGAAGACTATTGATTTCAAATGGGACTTATTGGAAAGAATTAAACGCAACTCTGAAGACTGGGGTTCCGACGATGGTAAGGAGTCAGGTATGACACCTAAGTTTGATTGTGTTAAATCTTATATGGATACCGATGCTTTTCGTGGATTTAGCGCTAAGTATGGACTTGACTCTGAGATAGTAGCTTCATTTTGTTAATCTTTTGCTACTCACGTTGATCTCCATAAAGAGAAGTGGTTTAAATATAATCCTCCTGTTGAAGTGAAAGTAGTTGCACCTATTACAGTTGAAGAAAAGACTATCACCTATAGTGATCCTATTGTTCCTACTACTTATGTTGGGAAACCTCCTTTTCCTGTTAGGATAAAGGATCATGCTAAAACTTCGTCTGTTGTTCGTAAAAGTAATACTAGGACCTATACACCTCCTGAGCAAATCAATGTTGAACCTAGTATTGCTATGGTTAAAGATCTCTTGGATGATGATTTAGCTGGGCATGTTATTTATTTCTGTGATGAATCTGCTAATATTGCTAGACCAGATACTAAGATACATAGACCTGTCGTAGGCATGCCTGTTATTCTGTTAAAATAGGAGATCATCGTTATCATTGCTTATGTGATATGGGTGCAAGTGCTAGTGCGATACCTTATGATCTATATGAAGAGATTATGCATGATATTGCACTCGTTGCATTAGAAGGCATTTATGTTACTATTAAGCTTGCTACTAGGGATACCATTAAACCTATTGGGATTGTTAGAGATGTTGAAGTCTTGTGTGGGAAGGTTAAATACCCTGCTGATTTTCTTGTTCTTGGTTCCCCACAAGATGATTTTTGTCCCATTATTTTTGGTAGACCCTTCTTGAATACAGCTAGTGCTAAGATTGATTGTGAAAAAGATACTGTCACCATTGGCTTAGATGGTATGTCACATGAGTTTATTTTTGCTAAGTTGACAACCTCGTGATAGGGAACCACCAAGTAAGGATGAGATTATTGGTCTTGCTTCCATTGTTGTGCCTCCTACTGACCCATTAGAGCAATATTTGCTAGACCATGAAAATGATATGTTTATGAAGGAAAGAAGGGAAATAGATGAAGTGTTCCTTAAATAGGAACCTATGCTGAAACATAACCTTCCCGTTGAAATTCTTGGGGATCCCCCTCCACCCAAGGGTGATCCCGTGCTTGAACTCAACCGATTACCTGATAATCTTAAGTACGCTTATCTAGATGAAAAGAAAATATATCCTGTTATTATTAGTGCTAACCTTTCAGAACAAGAAGAAGAAAGATTATTGAAAACTCTGAAGAAGCACCGAGAAGCTATTGGATATACTCTGGATGATCTTAAGGGCATTAGTCCCACATTATGCCAACACAAAATTACAGTGGAGGAAGATGCCAAACCAGTTAGAGATCCTCAACGACGACTAAATCCCAAGATGAAGGAAGTGGTAAGAAAGGAGATACTAAAGCTCCTTGAGGCAGGTATAATTTATCCCATTATTGATAGTGAACGGGTAAGCCCTGTCCATTGTGTTCCTAAAAAGGGAGGTATTACCGTTGTTCCTAATGATAAAGATGAATTGATCCCGCAAAGAATTATTACAGGTTATAGGATGGTAATTGATTTCCGTAAGTTAAATAAAGCTACTAAGAAAGATCATTACCCTTTACCTTTTATTGATCAAATGCTAGAAAGACTATCCAAACACACACATTTCTGCTTTCTAGATGGTTATTCTGGCTTCTCTCAGATACCTGTGTCAGCGAAGGATCATTCTAAAACTACTTTTACTTGCCCTTTTGGTACTTTTGCTTATAGACATATGCATTTTGGTTTATGTAATGCACCTGCTACCTTTCAAACATGCATGATGGCTATATTCTCGGATTTTTGTCAAAAGATTTGTGAGGTATTCATGGATGACTTCTCCGTTTATGGATCCTCCTTTGATGATTGTTTGAGCAACCTTGATCGAGTTTTGCAGAGATGCGAAGACACTAGTCGCGTCCTAAATTGGGAAAAGTGTCACCTTATGGTTAATGAAGGCATTGTCTTGGGGCACAAGATCTCCGAGAGAGGTATTGAAGTTGACAAAGCTAAAGATGATGTTGTTGAAAAGATGCCATGTCCCAAGGACATAAAAGGTATAAGAAGTTTCCTTGGTCATGCCAGTTTTTATAGGAGGTTCATTAAGGACTTTTCTAAAATCTCTAGGCCTCTAACTAATTTATTGCAAAAAGATATTCCTTTTGTCTTTGATGATGATTGTGTAGAAGTATTTGAAGTACTAAAGAAAGCTTTGATCACTACACCTATTGTTCAGCCACCTGATTGGAATTTACCTTTTGAAATTATGTGCGATGCTAGTGATTATGATGTAGGTGCTGTTCTAGGGCAAAGAGTTGATAAGAAATTGAAAGTTATCCAGTATGCTAGTAAGACTCTTGATACTGCCCAGAGAAATTATGCTACTACTGAAAAAGAGTTCTTAGCAGTTCTGTTTGCATGTGATAAGTTTAGACCTTATATTGTTGATTCCAAAGTTACTATTCACACTGATCATGCTGCTATTAAATATCTTATGAAAAAGAAAGATGCTAAGCCTAGACTCATTAGATGGGTTCTCCTGCTCCAAGAATTTGATTTGCATATTATTGATAGAAAGGGAGCTGAGAACCCCGTTACAGACAACTTGTCTAGGTTAGAGAATGTTCACGATTACCTACTGCCTATTGATGATAGCTTTCCTGATGAACAATTAGCGGTCATTAATGCTTCTCATACTGCTCCTTGGTATGCTGATTATGCTAATTACATTGTTGCTAAAATTATACCGCCTAGTTACACATACCAGCAAAAGAAAAAGTTCTTTTACGATTTAAGACATTACTTCTGGGATGACCCACACCTTTATAAAGAAGGAGTAGATGGTGTTATTAGACGTTGTGTGCCTAAGCATGAATAGGAACATATCCTACACAAGTGTCACTCCGAATCCTATGGATGACACCACGCTAGAGATAGAACTGCACACAATGTACTACAGTCTGGTTTTTATTGGCCTACTCTCTTCAAGGATGCTCGTAAGTTTGTCCTATCTTGTGATGAATGTCAAAGAATAGGTAACATTAGTAGGCGTCAAGAAATGCCTATGAATTATTCTCTTGTTATTGAACCGTTTGATGTTTGGGGCTTTGATTATATGGGATCTTTTCCTGCCTCCAATGGTTATACACATATTTTAGTTGCTGTTGATTACGTTACTAAGTGGGTAGAAGCTATTCCAACTAGTAGTGCTGATCATAACACTTCTATTAAAATGCTTAAAGAAGTTATTTTTCCGAGGTTTGGAGTCCCTAGATATCTTATGATTGATGGTGGTTCACATTTTATTCATGGTGCTTTCCGTAAGATGCTTGCTAAGTATGATGTCAATCATAGAATCGCATCTCCTTATCATCCGCAGTCTAGTAGTCAAGTAGAGTTGAGCAATAGAGAGCTCAAATTAATTTTGCAAAAGACTGTGAATAGATGTAGAAAGAATTGGTCCAAAAAACTTGATGATGCATTATGGGCCTATAGAACTGCATAAAAAAATCCTATGGGTATGTCTCCTTATAAGATGGTTTATGGAAAAGCGTGTCATTTACCTCTTGAACTTGAACATAAAGCATATTGGGCTATTAAAGAGCTCAACTATGACTTCAAACTTGCCGGTGAGAAGAGATTGTTTGATATTAGCTCACTTGATGAATGGACAACCCCAACCTATGATAATGCCAAGCTATTCAGAGAAAAAGTCAAACGCTGGCATGATAAAAGGATACAAAAGCGCGAGTTTAACGTAGGAGACTATGTGATATTATTCAACTCTTGTTTAAGATTTTTTGTAGGAAAACTTCTCTCTAAATGGGAAGGTCCTTACGTTATCGAGGAGGTCTTTCGTTCTGGTGCCATAAAAATCAACAACTTCGAAGGCACAAGTCCAAGGGTGGTAAACGGTCAAAGAATTAAACATTATATTTCAGGTAATCCTATCAATGTTGAAACTAATATTATTGAAACCGTAACCCCAGAGGATTACATAAGGGACACTTTCTAGAATGTTCCAGACTCCAAAAAGGAATAGGTATGTGGTACGGTAAGTAAACCGACTCCAATGGTAATTTTTATCAGTTTTGGAATATTTAAGAATTTTAGGAAGAAATAAGTAGTCCGAAAGGGACACGAGGCCCCCACGAGAGTGGAGGGCGCCCCCCTACTAGGCGCGCCCCCTGTCTTGTGGGCACCTCGTGTGCCTCCCGGACTCCGTTTTCTTGCACGTTACATATTTTGGTCGGTAAAAACTCATTATATATACTCCCGAAGGTTTTGACCACCGTATCACCCAAATATCCTCTGTTTTCGTTTCGAGCTGTTTCTGTTTCAGATCTAGAGCATCATGTCGTCTCCAAGCGCTCCCAAGGACAAGTTTTTCGAGAGGGTTATCAACCCCTATCTCATGGAGGTGCTGCAACACCCTCGAACCATTGAGATGCGTGAGGGGGTGCTGCACATCCGCGATGTGGAGGGACCAAGGCGTACTGGAAGCATGGAGACAAATCTCGAAGCCGTGGAGCAGCAAGTTTTCAAGTGCCAAGTGATGGTGGAGCATGGACTGAACGCCAACCAGATGATGATCACAGATTTCACCAACAACCACAAGCTGGATGCCAAAGTCATTGGGGAGACCATCTTCAAGCTTCAAGAGAAAATCGAGCACCTCCAAGCCCAGATCTATGACCTGCAAAACCAGAACCGTGAGTATGAATATAGATTCAAGAGGATGAGTTTGGCTGCAGATTTAAGGATCCCGGAGACTCGATCATCCTTCTATGATGGAGAGCCTATGCCTTGGAATACGGACGACAAGCCTACATCATCAACAACTCCTACTTCACCACCTCCGAGGACATAATCACATGGGTATGGGCACTCCCCTTGGCAACTGCCAAGCTTGGGGGAGGTGCCCCGGTATCGTATCACCATCACACTCCTATCTTTGCCGTTATATTTAGTTCGATCCTTTTAGTAGTATCTTGATCTAGTAGATTGAAGTTTCTATATCAAGTAGTTTTGAGTTTTGCTTTGTGATCTCTTTTTGTAATAGAGTCCGTGAGCTATCTATAATAAAGATTAGTGTTGAGTCAAGGGCTTTGCTATTTTTTTATGATCTTTAGGAAGTAGAAAGAATAATGGAGTTCATATTGATCTTATGGTTAGTGATCACTTCACATATAGGAAGTATGAGGCATAAAAATTGTTGAGGGTTGATAAACGTAGTCTTGGTCATCGTTGCAATTAATAGGAAGTGATAAGGAAAGAGGGGTTCACATATAAATATATTATCTTGGACACCTTTTATGATTGGGAGCACTCATTAAGTATGACATGCTAAAAGAGTTGACGTTGGACAAGGAAGATAATGTAATGGTTTATGTTTTTGCATATCTCAGTTAAAGTATATTGTCATTGACCTTCCAAACATGCTGAGCTTGCCTTTCCACATCATGCTATCCAAATTCCTTGCACCAAGTAGAGATACTACTTGTGCTTCCAAATATCCTTAAACCCAGTTTTGCCATGAGAGTCCACCATACCTACCTATGGATTGAGTAATATCCTTCAAGTAAGTTGTCATGTTGCAAGCAATAAAAATTGCTATCTAAATATGTATGACTTATTAGTGCAGAGAAAATAAGCTTTGTACGATCTTGTTGTGGAAGTAATAAAAGCGACGGACTGCATAACAAAGGTCCACATACAAGGGGCAATATAAAGTGACGTTCTTTTGCATTAAGATTTTGTGCATCCAACCCTAAACGCACATGACAACCTTTGCTTCCCTCTGCGAAGGGCATATCTTTAACTTTATGTTTTTACTTTATGCTTGAGTCAAGGTGATTCTCACCTTTCCCTTTTTCATTTTATCCTTTGGGAAGCTCCTCTTGTTTGAAAGATCATGATATATATATCCAATTGGATGTAAGTTAGCATGAACTATTATTGTTGACATCACCTAAAGGTGAATACGTTGGGAGGCAACACAATAAGCCCCTATCTTTCTCAATGTCCGGCTGAAACTCCATAACCACAAGTATTGAGTGAGTGTTAGCAATTATAGAAGACAACAAGATAGTTGAGTATGTGAACTTGCTGAAAAGCTCTATTGTTGACTCTTTCTGATGTTATGATAAATTGCAATTGCTTCAGTGACTGAGATTATAGTTTGTTAGTTCCCAATGAAGTTTTTGAACCATACTTGACATTGTGAATTGATTGTCACTTGAGCATAGGAAATCATATGATAAAATTTATATATGCTGCTGTTATAAAAATGATCATGATGCCCTCATGTCCGTATTTTATTTTTATCGACACCTCTATCTCTAAACATGTGGATATATTTTCCGATTTTGGCTTCCGCTTGAGGACAAGCGAGGTCTAAGCTTGGGGGAGTTGATACGTCCATTTTGCATCATGCTTTTATATAAATATTTATTGCATTATGGGCTGTTATTACACATTATATCTCAATACTTATGGCTATTCTCTCTTATTTTACAAGGTTTACCATGAAGAGGGGGAATGTCGGCAACTGGATATCTGGCTGGAAAAGGAGCAAACATTGGAAACCTATTCTGCACTGCTCCAAAAATCCTGAAACTCCACAAAACATGTTTTTGGAATTAATAAGAATTATTGAGCGAAAGAAATACATCAGGGGGCCCACACCTTGGCCAGTAGAGTGGGGGGCGCCCCCCCTACTGGGCGCGCCCCCTGTCTCTTGGGCCCCCTGGTGGGCCTCCGGTGTCCACCTTCTGCTATATGAGAGCTTTTACCCTGGAAAAAAAATTGTGGGAAAGCTTACGGGAAGAAACTCCGCCGCCACGAGGCGGAACCTTGGCGGAACCAATCTAGGGCTCTGGCGGAGCTGTTCTGCCAGGGACACTTCCCTCCGGGAGGGGGAAATCATCATCAACGTCATCACCAACGATCCTCTCATCAGGAGGGGTCAATATCCATCAACATCTTCACCAACACCATCTCCTCTCAATACCCTAGTTCATCTCTTGTATCCAATCTTGTATCAAAACCACAAATTGGTACTTGTGGGTTGCTAGTAGTGTTGATTACTCCTTATAGTTGATGCTAATTGGTTTACTTGGTGGAAGATCATATGTTCAGATCCTTAATGCATATTATTACTCCTCTGATTATGAACATGAATATGCTTTGAGAGTAGTTACGTTTGTTCCTGAGGACATGGTTGAAGTCTTGCTATTAGTAGTCATGTGAATTTGGTATTCGTTCGATATTTTGATGAGATGTATGTTGGCTTTTCATCTAGTGGTGTTATGTGAACATCGACTACATGACACTTCACCATTATTTGGGCCTGGAGGAAGGCATAGGGAAGTAATAAGTAGATGATGGGTTTCTAGAGTTACAGAAGCTTAAACCCTAGTTTATGCGTTGCTTCCATAGGGGCTGAATCCATATGTTTAATGCTGTGGTTAGGTTTACCTTAATACTTCTTTTGTAGTTGCGAACGCTTGCAATAGGGGTTAATCATAAGTGGGATGCTTGCCCAAGTAAGGGCAGTACCCAAGCACCGGTCCACCCACATATCAAATTATCAAAGTACCGAATGCGAATCATATGAACGTGATGAAAACTAGCTTGACGATAATTCCCATGTTTCCTCGGGAGCTACTTTCTCATTATTAGAATTTGTCCAGACTTATCCTTTGCTACATAGAGGATTGGGCCACCTTTCTGCACTTTATTTACTTTATTTACTTGTTACTAGTTGCTATTTATCTTATCACAAATCTATCTATCACCTACAATTTTAGTGCTTGCAGAGAAAACCTTACTGAAAACTGCTTATCATTTCCTTCTGCTCCTTGTTGGGTTCGACACTCTTACTTATCACAAGGACTACGATAGATCCCCTACACTTGTGGGTCATCAGGGGGCTCGCTGGAGTTAGGGAAGAACCAGCCGCAGCAGGGAGGGGGCTCGCTGGAGAGGTACCCCACTATCTATCTTAGGGTTCAGGGTGGGGGCGGTGGTCGCCGGCTGTGGTGGGGCGGTGGCGTGGGGATCGTCGGAGAAAAAGCTTGGCACGGGGGGCCCTAGAGGGATGGCCAGGGCAGCGGCGGACCGGCGGTGGGGAGTGTTTTCAGAGCGGGCGGGGCGGCGGACCTCCGACCGCAGGCGGTGGGGGCTGGCGGCTCAGGGGGTGGAGGTTGAAGATGAACTGTAGGCACTTGATTTCGTATCCAACGGCTGCAAAATCGACTGACCAGAGATGAAAAAGTCAGTCGACTGACGTGTAGCCTCACCTTGCTAGTGCGTTCAGTTTCCACAGCAAAATTCAGTTTCGACAGCAAAATTCAGTTTCGACAGTTAAGTTCAGTTTCGATAGTTAAATTCAGTTTCGACTGTTAAGTTCAAAGATGAGAGGATGATGTATTTTACATATAGCACTTTGTGTTATGTATTTTACGTCATCTATTGGAGATGCTATTATAATTCCACTCAGGTTAACGTGCTCTCTCTTGTCCTGCTTCAGCCTCGGTGTCGTACAACTCACCGGAGCTGCTCCAACGACGAAACCCTCCATCACAGCGGAGCAGTACCTCGGGGTCCATCTCCAGACGCCTAAGATCTTCTTCCCCTCCTCCGATAGCCAAGTCAGCCGGAGCATCCTCAGCAGCCGACCCAATCACGCTGAGATCGACATGGCTTCGCCAACGAGGTTATACACTTGTTGCATCTCTTTTTACTCTACATGTTATATATATTGTCCACTTAGCACACGTAGTAATGGGAAATACAATTATTTTATCCTACTCTATGACAAGCAGTGAGGTACCAGGCAACTTAGCTATCCGTGATGGACTCTCTTGAACGCCATCATTATTTATCTCTGCACGTTTGAGTTGTGCATTTGTCGATGGCCCTGGGAGTTGAGCTAGTAGGGTAGTGGCCTGGGTCCAAAGTAATAGAAGTACCACAAAAACATTTTTAGTGAAGGTTTTCCTTGCTCAAGCCTGCCTACTAGAATCGCTAGTGCTTGAAAGGAAAAGTGAATGAAAAACATAGGAATTGGAAAGTTTCCTATGGTACTACTATTCATGAATTTGGTTCAAAGGAATGGAGCAAAGGAAAACTGTAGGATTTGTTCCTTTAGTGTCTCCTTGAAAGAAAAAACGTAGGAATTTTAATTTTCACTTGTCCTCCTTTTCAACTTCCTATTCATGAAGCACAAGACTAATAGATAGTAGCATAATAGCATTATAACCGTACATTTTCTTGTGGTTCTACTTAATCTCACCATGCTTCTTTGCATCCTGTGTTCTTACAATTCTTGTGAATCAAACACCCAGATTGGCAGAAATCCTGTGTTTTTAAATTCTCTGTTTTGCACGTGCATTCCTACCCTATCCTGTCTATTTCCTATCCCTGCATTGTTGGAATCCTCCAATTCAAATGAGCCCTTACAGAATTACTTCTCTTACAGATAGTTGTCAAAGAAAACCTTGTGTGGTTTTTCCTGCTCCTGCTGCGCCATCGTCCACCCCAGCTCAGCTGCTCCAACGACAGAAGGGTCTAGCACAACAGGGATCCGGCCTCTAGACTGTCTTTTGCCGCCTCAGATCTTCTTCCCCGCCGCTGGCAGCCATGAAAACTGCATTACCATCATCAACCGAGCAGATGACCTCGAGGACTACACGGGTCCGCAAGAGGGGTTGCACTCTTTCGTGTCTACTTATGTTATGCATCGCTTAATATTACATGCTACTTTATCGTCCTGTTCACCGATTAGACTCCGAGTCAGCACCAAACTAATGGTCAAACTTGAGTTTTTTAAATGGTTGTGGGGTACATATTGGGGCCGCAACCAATAGTATCTATATACTATCTGGTTAATCTCCGGTGTCTACTATGATTTTCATGTTGCGTGGGAAACAAACAGTAAAGAAGCCATTATCTGTATTTTTTAACTGAAGCCATTATTTGCCTGCTATTATTGGTTTTGGGTCTATCCATAGGTTGCTACCATCACTCTATATTTCTGCATGCACTCCTTACATAATCTCACTATGTTTTATTCCTATGCATGACAGTTATTGTAAACAATGGAACTGAACATGTAGAGCAAAAGAGACGAGCCTTGCGTGGCAATAAAATTTCACGCAGACGTCGCTCCATGGTAGGCGCAAAGGCAGCCCCCCTCCACCCATTTCGAATTGTAATCGAGAGGAAGATATCTGTTCTGAGGGGGATTCAGAAGGAGAAGACCACTCCTATTTACCCTCTGAGGTCTTCACTCTAACTTGGCATGCTGATGTTGGTTATATCATGCATATGGTGCCTTGCATTGCTTACTTTATACATCAAATATGTCATCTGCTTAGTTTAGACATCCTTTGTGTGAATGCCATCTATTTAGTTTATTCATCATTTATGTGAATTTTGCAATGCCATCCTGCTTAGACAGTCATCTTATATGTAAATTATATCAGGCCATCCTTTTTGTCGTTACATATTACATTTGTCAACAATTTTAGTACATTCAACTGCTCTTCGTGTTCATCAGCCATTTGACACGGTGATGGAAAATTCTGGAGTGAAAACAAGGTCTTCAGAGCAGATTATGCTATCTGACGAACCGCATATCTCGCTAGTTACGGATATCTCCTCAAAGGGGGATTCAGAGACAGATGACCAGTCCTA
>NC_041389.1:161821545-161852171 GCF_002162155.2 Triticum dicoccoides
TAACTTGGCAGGGTTATGTTGCTCATATCGTGCGTATGGTGTCTTGCATTGCTATGTCATTTGATTAGTTTAGACATACTTTGTGTGAATGCCACCTGTTTAGTGTCTAATTACCATATATGTGAATTATGCATTGCCATCTTGTTGCAAGACATTATATATGTGAATTATGCAATGCTATCTTGTTGCAAAGGCATTATATATGTGAATTATGCAATGCCATGTTGTTTAGCCAATCATCATGTATGTGAATTATACCATGCTATCATTTTTTTGTATTACGTGTTCCATTTGTCGACAACGTTTGTATATTCAACTACTCTTCCTGTGCATCAGCCATTTGAAGCAGTGATGGAAGTATCTGGTGTGAAAACAAGGTATTCAGAGCAGACAATGCTACCTGCTGAAGCAGACATCTTGCTGGTTACAGAGAGCTCGTGATAGGAGGATTCAGAGACTGATGACTAGTCCTTTTTCCCCCCTGAGGTCTATGCTCAAACTTGGCAGGGTTATATTACCCATTTCATGCATGTTGTCTTGCATTACTTAGTTTTTACATCATATATGGATTGTCATCTGCTTACTTGCTTACTATATAAATCATATATTTGAATTATATCATGCCATCATGTTTACATAGTACATACACATCATCTATCTGAATTATGGCATGGAAACCCATTTAATAAAGACATCATATAGTTATATCATCTCATCATGGTTAGTGTTTACAGTCATCATATCTTGAATTATGGCATTCTATCCGTGAATGTATGTGAATTATGGCATGCCAACCTATTTAATAAACATATTATATAGTTATATCATGTCATCATGTTTACATAGTCATCATATTTTGAACTATGTCTTTCCATCTTTTTTAGTTAGCCATCATAATGTGAAATTGTGTCATGCTATCCTGTTTAGTTAGCCATCATATATGTGAAATTGTGTCATGCTATCCCGTTTGGTTAGACAACATAAATGTGAATTATTTCATGCCCTCTTTTATTCCCCACTATCCATTGCACCTGTCTATCATACAATGTCTGTACTTTCAATTACTTTTCTTGTTTATCAGCCATTTGAATTGGAGAGGGTGATGGCAGTATCTAAGGGAGTAACAACACGGTCTTCAAAAAAGATAGTGCTACCAGTTGATGCAGATAGAACCACGGTTGTACTTGCCCAAGGACCAGATCCACCACACATAAACCAGAATCTCGCAGATTGTACCCCTACCAATTTGGACAGAGAACCAGCTACACCCCTTCTAACCCCAACCCCGGCAGATAGTAACCCAGTTCTAGTTGACACAGCACCGTCTCCACCACAGACCACCCATCATGAGAAGTTAGTAAGGGAACTACAGTGCCCAAAGCATGAGGACCACCACTCCGAATCCCAACTCGACGCTTAAAGGAGAAGACGATTTGTTCTCAGGTCAGGTTCTGTAGCTATGGTTCATACTCCTTTGCTCTTGCATTCCTGTATTTACTCATACCAACTATTTTCAAATTTGAAGGATGTAATTGAAGCTCCAATGGCGCAACAGGTATGTTTTGAACTTGTTTCTTTAACTGGTTTGTTGTTGTAACCTGCTCTATGTTGATTTCAGTTTCAATTGAATAAACAGTTATGTTCTCATGTCATGCACATTACAAGTGTTGTTATTGCTCTATAGTTTCCCACACTTATATTCTGTCTATTCTGCTTTGTCTTGAACAAATATTATTTGAACTGTGTCTCTATCTTCACTTGGCAACATGAACTAGAATGATATAGACCATAAAGTAACCATGGTACACAGATATATATTTGTTTCATGCTGTTATCCTGTCCACTTTACTACTGAACTCATTTACCAAAATGAGTTTCATATACAACATGGTAAACTTGTGATGTGTCTGCTTGTTTCTCTTTTAGAATGCAGACAAAATATTGGAGAACAATACCCCGTTATGCAATGGTAAAGGAAGTAATGCAGATAAGGTTAAGATAGTGAGAAATCCCTGTTGGTCTCCAAGAAAGCTGATAAAAACTATCTTGACGACAGTGAGAGAACCCAAAAGTCCTATCTTGATGTAGTGTTCGAGTTACTGGCCACTACTGCTGGCACAAGCTCTTCGAACTCGTTGCCTGAATCAGTTCGTCTTCTTGAGTCTCAACTTCAAGTTGAAAGAAATTGATCAGATGTACTATAATAGGAAGCTGAAGGACTGAGGAAGTCCCTGCAGAATTCAGATGCATAATTCCTGGTGCAACAGCAAGCGCTGGAGGATTTAAGCGCCAAATAAGAGAAAGTTAATAAGCTTGCTAAGAATCTTGCCAGCATTATGGGTACCCAGGATATTATTTCTTGAGATCTTCTGAAGTGGTTTCAGTTCTGGATTTGTTTTGTTGCGGCGTCTGATGAAGTCATGTACCTAGGGTAGGGTCATGGACCTGTCCAAGGTACCCTTCCCAAGGACATCTTTAGAAGAAACTCCCTTCCAGTCGACCTAGAAGGATTCCACTCGACGGACTCGAAGACACTCGACCATGAAGATTCACTCGAACATGAGGAGTCCAAGAGCCATTCTGTATCCAAACGGTCTGTAATTAAGTAGTCTTTATGGCCATGATGACACTTTATGTAAGGCGTTACCTGTAACGCCATGCCTTAATGTACTTTAAACCCTCCGCTATGTGGGCTGGCTGGGTCCTGGCAGACACTACATAAGCCACCCCCCTCCATTGGCAGAAGGGTTCGCACCCCTGTAACTCATACGCTTATCATCCAGTCGACCGCCTCCGGGCTCCGAGACGTAGGGCTGTTACTTCCTCCGAGAAGGGCCTGAACTCGTAAATCCCTTGCGTATACAACTACTCCATAGCTAGGATCTTGCCTCTCCATACCTATCCTCCATTCTACTGTCAGTCTTAGTACCACGAAAGTTGGCGCCCACCGTGGGGCCGGTGTCTTAGCGACTTATTGGAGAAGTTGCAATTGTTCCCATGGCCTTCATCATGGTTTCTGGCGGAGTTCTGGTCGAGGGCCGCGAGATCCGTCTCGGTGCGCTCACGTTCATCGCCAACGACTCCGCTTGGATCCAAGAGGCTCCACTCGACATCGACGCACTTCCCGTCCACGGGGTGACGCGTTTTCGTGCATGTGTCCGCGGCGTCCTACTGCGGCAACCATCGGCTCCGTATCGGTCGACTCCTGTGTCGTCCTCCCTCCCTGTCTCCCGCCAGCGCAAGCGCTCTGGTTGGTCGAGGCTTCAGCGGTGGGTGAGACACGCAGTGGCTCGTCAATCGGCCACCACCCAAGTCGCGGCAAACGAGCCCGATGAATCTCTCTACGGCCTGTTCGATCTGTCAACTGGCTCCGTAGAGACTGCATCCGAGTGCGACAGCAGTGATCCAGTAGCGGAGGTCTTGATGGTCAATGGGCCTCGTAGTCCTCCCGGCTTCCCCGCACTGACGGGGCGGACGGCAGAGGCGACCCCGCTCAGGTCCACGAGGAATATGAACCCGAGCCACTCACTTCTCTGCAAAGGGAAGATCTTCGCCGCCGGAATGTGGATGCTCTGCAGCAACATCGTAGGAGAAACCCCCGAGGCTCGTGCCTTGGAGGATGCGCGTTTGGCCAACTTGGCCGAGCGCACTCGACTGGAGAACCTCCAGCGAGCACTCAACGAACGCGCACGGCAACGAGTACTCGACTCCAGTCGACGTCAACTCTTTCCGCAACCAACTTAGGTATAACGAACCCCGATTCAGAATCTAGCAGCTGCAGCCCGTATAGCAGAGTCAATTCAGCCCTATTAGTCGGAGGCTGGTAGAGGCTTGATGCAGATCCGAGATTTGCTCCGGGCAGCAGGAGATCAGAATTCAGATGTGTCACAGTCACGCAATAGGATTCACAGTCGATCAGTCGCTGCGAATACAGTCCAGTCGACTCATAGCCCAAGATCACCTCCGCGGCGTGAAGGACGTGGGGGGTCGACGTGATCAGTATGATGGCCGATTCGATCGCGATGATCAGCGTTGAGTGCCCACTCCTCCCCCAAGGGGTGGGTCTTACGCCCCTCGGCAGCAACATGATAGGCGTCAGCACAGTGTTGGGCGGAGAGCTCCAGTCGACCCCAGGGAACCAGGCTTTGACGCGAGATCCATCATCGTGCAAGGTTTGGTCGACCGGAACAGAGCTCATCGAGAAGGCCACGACTGAGATGTACCCACCAGCAGCCGAGTCCATGTCTCAGGACCAGAATGTTTTAGCAGAGCCATCAGAGCCGCGGTGATCCCTCCCAACTTTAGGTTGGCGACTGTGTAAGTAAGTTCACTAGTGAGTCCAAGCCCGAAACTTGGCTCGAGGACTACCGAGTGGCTGTGCAGATTGGCGGTTGCAATGATGAGGTGGCCATGAAACACCTACCACTTATGTTGGATGGTTCGGCCAGGGCCTGGTTGAATCAGCTAGCTCATAGCAGCATTTACACTTGGGAAGATCTTGCCCGAGTGTTCGTCAGGACATTTGAGGGAACTTGCAAGCGACCAGCAAGACTGACAGAGCTGCAGGTCTGCGTGCAAAAATCGAATGAGACCCTGAGAGATTACATCCAGAGATGGATCACATTGCATCATACGGTGGAGAACGTGTCTGATCATCAAGCAGTCTGTGCCTTCAAGGATGGCATTAAGAACAGAGAGTTAAGTTTGAAGTTTGGTCGGACCGGAGATATGACCCTGAGTCGAATGATGGAGATTGCCACCAAATACGCCAATGGTGAAGAAGAGGATCGACTCCGGAGTGGCAAGTACAAGCCGAGTCAGTCGGAAAAAGGAAACTCCAGTCGGAAGCAAAAGTGGAAAGCCGAGCCAGCTGCTCCTGGAGAGGCCCTGGCCGTGACTCAGGGCAAATTCAAAGGGAAGCCCAAAGGATCCTGGAACCCCAAGAAGGTAAAGGATAAGTAAGGAAACGACGTGATGGATCTGCCATGTCACATCCACACAAATAAAGACGAAGAGGGTAACTTCATCTACCCAAAACATACCACTCGCCAGTGCCGGCTCTTAATCCAGCAGTTTCAAGGAAAACAGTCCAAGGATAAGGAGAAGGAGTCAGACAAGGCTGTGGACAAAGAGGACAGTGATGAAGGGTACCCCCATGTCAATTCCACCCTGATGATTTTTGCTGATGTGGAGAGCAAAAGTCGATTGAAAGTTATCAACCGTGAGGTGAATATGGTCGCTCCGGCGACACCTAGCTATCTGAAATGGTCTCAGACCGCCATTACATTCGACCAGTCTGATCACCCGACACACATAGCCACCCCTGGGAGGCAAGCTTTGGTGGTCGACCCAGTCGTCGAAGGCACTCGACTGACTAAGGTTCTGATGGATGGCGGCAGTGGATTGAATATATTGTATGCGGAGACGCTAAAAGGAATGGGCATTCCAATGTCCAGACTCAGTTCCAGCAACATGAGTTTCCATGGAGTCATTCCTGGAAAGAAGGCTGAGTCACTCGGCCAAATAGCTCTAGATGTGGTTTTCGGCGATTCGAAGCATTTCCGTAAAGAGAAGCTAACATTAGAAGTCGTGGATTTCCAGAGTGCTTATCATGCTATCTTAGGCAGGCTAGTTTATGCACGGTTCATGGCTCGACCATGTTACGTATACCTCAAACTGAAGATGCCTGGCCCCAAGGGTGTGATCACCATCACTGGCAATCGGAAAAAGGCTGAAGAGTGTTTTCAGAAGGGCTCAAAGATTGCCGATTCTCAGATAACAATGGTGGAGCTGGAAGAATATCAGAAAAATGTAGATCCGAGTGATTTATTGCGAGACAAGAAGCCCGCCACAGAGTCAGCATTCTAGTCGTCTGGTGAGGCGAAACCCATTCACATTCACCCGACCGACCCCAGTGCTGCTCCGACTCATATTTCCACAACACTCGACTCTAAATAGGAAGAAGCGCTCATCCAGTTCCTCTGTGAGAACTGGGACATCTTTGCATGGAAGCCTGCTGACATGCCGGGTGTTCCCAGGGGGATGGCTGAGCATCATTTACGAGTCGACCCAAAAGCAAAACCTGTCAAAGAACATCTTCGATGGTCCACCGTCCAGAAGAGAAAGGCCATTGGCGAGGAGGTGGCTCGGCTCCTGGTAGCGGAGTTTATCTGAGAGGTTTACCACTCCGAGTGGCTGGCCAATGTTGTCATGGTCCCCAAGAAGGACAAGTCACTTCGCATGTGCATCGATTTCAAACATATCAATCGGGACTGCCCGAAAGATCATTTTCCTCTTCCTCGCATCGACCAAATTGTCGACTCGACTGCGGGATGTGAGGGATTGTCTTTTTTAGACGCCTATTCCGGGTACCATCAGATTCGTCTGTATGGACCCGACGAGATCAAAACAGCTTTCATCACTCCATTCGGGTGCTTCTGCTATGTCACCATGCCATTCGGCCTCAAGAATGCCGGAGCCACGTTTATGAGGATGATTTAGAAGTGTTTACTCACTCAAATCAGTCGGAACGTGGAAGCGTACATGGATGATATTGTGGTCAAATCACGGAAGGGTTCCGACCTTCTGACTGACCTTGCTGAAACATTTGCCAATCTCAGGAGATATGATATCAATCTCAATCCATCAAAGTGCACATTTGGAGTGCCCGGTGGAAAGTTACTCGGTTTTCTCGTTTCCGAACGAGGAATCGATGCTAACCCAGAAAAAGTTGGCACTATACTCCGAATGAAACGCCCTGTGCGTGTGCACGATGTCCAGAAGCTTACTGGATGCTTGGCCGCGTTAAGTCGATTCATCTCTCGCCTTGGTGAAAAGGCATTGCCTCTTTACCGACTGATGAAGAAGTCAGACAAGTTCGAGTGGACTCCAGAAGCTGATGCAGCATTTGCCGAGCTAAAAGCTCTGCTATCCACCCAGCCGGTGCTTGCTGCTCCGATCAGCAAAGAGGCTCTGTTGCTTTACATTGCAGCCACATGACAAGTCGTCAATACAGTACTTACGGTCGAGCGGGAAGAAGAAGGGAAAGCCTTCAAAGTTCAGTGCCCAATATATTATCTTTCCGAAGTTTTGACCCCATCGAAGCAAAGATACCCTCATTATCAGAAACTCGTGTATGGGATCTACATGACCACAAAGAAGGTTGCTCATTATTTCTCTGATCATTCCATTACAGTCGTCAGCGACGCCCCACTGTCAGAGATTCTGCACAATAGAGATGCAACTGGTCGAGTGGCGAAATGGGCGATTGAACTCCTTCCCCTTGATATCAAGTTTGAGGCGAAGAAAGCCATTAAGTCCCAAGCAATAGCAGATTTCTTTGCCGAGTGGATTGAACAACAGCAGCCGACTCAAGTTCACTCGGAGCATTGGACCATGTTCTTTGATGGATCTAAGATGTTAAATGGTTCCGGTGCTGGGGTAGTATTGGTTTCCCCCCGAGGAGATAAGCTCAGATATGTGCTCCAGATCCACTTTGATTCCTCCAATAATGAAGCATAATACGAGGAACTTTTATATGGGTTACGCATGTCCATTTCACTCGGCGTCCGTTGCCTTATGGTTTATGGCGACTCAGATTTGGTGGTCAATCAGGTGATGAAGGAGTGGGATGTTAGAAGCCCAGCCAATACTGGATACTGCAATGCAGTGAGAAAGCTTGAAAAGAAATTTGAAGGGTTAGATCTCAATCATATACCCCGACTGAAGAATCAAGCGGCTGATGATTTGGCGAAGATAGGTTCCAAGAGAGAAGCCATTCCTAGTGACGTGTTCTTGGAGCATATCCATACTCCATCAGTTAAAGAAGATCCTTTTATCGAAGAAGCTCCGCATCCTAAAAGTGTCACAGATCCGACTGAAGTTGAAGTTCCAGCAGTGGTCGACCTGATCATGGAAGTGTTGGTGATCACTCCTGATTGGACAATGCCGTATATCGCATATATCTTAAGGAAAGAGCTCCCAGAGGATGAAGAAGAGGCTCGACAGATCGTCCGCCGATCTAAAGCCTTTACCGTGATAAGGGGACAGTTGTACAGAGAAAGCACGACTGGAGATGGACAGAAATGTATAACGCCAGAAGAAGGTCGGATAATCCTTGACGATATGCACTCGGGGACCTGTGGCCATCATGCGTCCTCTCGGACCATTGTGGCCAAAGCATACCGAGCCGGATTTTATAGGCCAAGAGCAAATGAAATGGCAAAGGAGATAGTCGACAAGTGTGAAGGATGTCAATTTTACTCCAATATGTCACACAAGCCCGCCTCAGCCTTAAAGACCATACCACTCGTCTGGCCTTTCGCTGTATGGGGATTGGATATGGTTGTACCTCTGAGAACAGGCAGAAGCGGCTTCACCCATGTGCTAGTAGCAGTCGACAAGTTCACCAAATGGATTGAGGCTAAACCCATCAAGAATCTTGATGCCGGCACTGCTGTCAGCTTCATCAGGGAGTTGATATTCAGATATGGAGTTCCAAACAGCATCATCACTGACAACGGGTCAAACTTCGATTCCGAGGAATTCAGAGCTTTCTGCACATCTCAGGGCACATGAGCCGACTATGCTTCAGTCGCTCACCCTCAGTCGAATGGACAGGCAGAACAAGCAAATGGCTTGATTCTCAAAGGGTTGAAACCCCGATTGATGCGCGATCTCAAGCACGCAGCTGGTGCATGGGTCGACGAACTTCCGTGAGTGCTTTGGGGATTAAGGACCACACCTAACCGGTCGACTGGGAGAACTCCGTTCTTCTTGGTCTACGGAGCTGAAGCAGTCTTGCCGAGTGACCTGCTTCACAACGCACCCCGAGTCGAACTCTACAACGAAGCTGAAGCAGAGCAAGCCCGGCAGGACGCAATTGACCTTCTAGAAGAAGAAAGGGAGATGGCCTTGATCCGATCGACCATTTATCAGCAGGACTTGCGTCGCTTCCACGCCAAAAATGTGAAGAGTCGAGTCTTCCAGGAAGGAGATTTGGTTCTCCGAGTGGATCAGCAGAGGCCACACAAGCTTTCTCCTTCTTGGGAAGGCCCCTTCATCGTCACCAAGGTTCTCCACAGTGGAGCATACCGTCTTTACAATGTCGAGCACCAGATCGACGAGCCCCAAGCTTGGAACGTCGAGCTGCTCCGCCCCTTTTACACTTAAGTATGCACTCGGAAATGTAATAAAAGTACTTCCGTAGTTCATTTTTCAAAGACAATAGTGTTATAATTTTCCCAGTGATTGTTGTTACTTTTGTTCACATAAAGGTCCCCTCAGTGGGTGGCTTAGCTGCGAATCCGTTTTGCCTAAGTTTGTAAAAATCCTACCGAGTGGTGAGCCAGCCTCACACTCGGAGGCTTAGCTGTGAATCCGTTTCGCCTAAGTTCAACAAAATCCTGCCTAGTGGTGAGCCAGCCTCCCACTCGGAGGCTTAGCTGCAGTCCAAGTACTCGCCTAAGTTCAATAAAATCCTACCGAGTGGTGAGCCAGTCTCCCACTCGGAGGCTTAGCTGCAGTCCAGGTACTCGCCTAAGTTTCAACGAAATCCTACCGAGTGGTGAGCCAGTCTCCCACTCGGAGGCTTAGCTGCAGTCCAGGTACTCGCCTAAGTTTCAATGAAATCCTGCCGAGTGGTGAGCCAGCCTCCCACTCGGGGGCTTAGCTGCAGCATAGTGCTCGCCTAAGAACAAGTATAACATGCACTCCGCAAGGAAGACGAGGTGCAGGTCGACTGCTACCCTCTTCTTCCGAGCTGCGCCACAAGTATAATGTGCGCTCCGCAAGGAAGACGAGGTGCAGGTCGACTGCTACCCTCTTCTTCCGGGCTACGCCACAAGTATAACATGCACTCCGCAAGGAAGACGAGGTGCAGGTCGACTGCTACCCTCTCCTTCCGAGCTACGCCACAAGTATAATGTGCGCTCCGCAAGGAAGACGAGGTGCTGGTCGATTGATACCTCCTTCTTTAGAGGTACACCACAGAAATCCTACCGAGTGGAGAGTAGACCTCCCACTCGGGGGCTTAGCTGCAGCCTAGTGCTCGCCTAAGTTTTTGAAAATCCTACCGAGTGGAGAGCAGACCTCCCACTCGGGGGCTTAGCTGCAGCCCAGTGCTCGCCTAAGTTTTTGAAAATCCTACCGAGTGGAGAGTAGACCTCCCACTCGGGGGCTTAGCTGCAGCCTAGTGCTCGCCTAAGTTTTTGAAAATCCTACCGAGTGGAGAACAGACCTCCCACTCGGGGGCTTAGCTGCAGCCTAGTGCTCGCCTAAGTTTTTGAAAATCCTACCGAGTGGAGAGCAGACCTCCCACTCGGGGGCTTAGCTGCAGCCCAGTGCTCGCCTAAGTTTTTGAAAATCCTACCGAGTGGAGAGAACACCTCCCACTCGGGGGCTTAGCTGCAGCCCAGTGCTCACCTAAGTTTTTGAAAATCCTACCGAGTGGAGAGCAGACCTCCCACTCGGGGGCTTAGCTGCAGCCTAGTGCTCGCCTAAGAATGATGAGGTACAAGTTGATTGCAATATGTGCTTCATCCTAGCCTGCAAAAGGGCACCTCAAACCGGATGCAAACTTATTCAACGTCCAATCCAAGTTCAGATAACGTCTTACGGAACAAGAAGTGCTCAGGTGCTAAGCCCGCTAAAGTTTATCGGTTACAAAAACCACTCGGCATACCGAGGCAAATTTAAAGCATCAAGCATAGAAGTTTTTTAGCCCTCCTGTGGAGGGCTGGAAGGCGCAACGAATTCGTCCAAGTCGATTCCATCTGCGATCTGAGTGGCAGCGACGATGAAGGTCTCCATGAAGGATCGGAAGTCATGGTTCTTGGTATTGGCCACTTTGAGAGCTGCCAGCTTGTCCTCTCGCGCTTCCTTACAGTGAACACGGGCCAGAGATAGAGCAACGTCCGCACCGCACCTGGCAGAAGACTTCTTCGATTCTTGCACTCGACTTGGAACATCGTTCAGTCGAGTCATCAGAGACTCAAGGTTATTCTAAAGTGTTTCTCCTGGCCAGAGTGCTGTGTCGATGCGAGAAGTTGCAACCTTCAGCCTTGCAAGGTAGTCGACAACAGCAGAAACGCGGGACTCAAGTCGGAGCACATTCATGGCGGCTTCGTCCTTCACAGGAGAGTTAATGGGATCTAGGCTCGTCTCCAGTCGACCAGTCTCCTCCTCAAAGTTCTGGCAGAACTCTACAGACACAACCCCAAAGTTAAGATAGCAGTTTGATGGCAAGATCATAGTTAAAAGGCATGTATGATACAAAGGATTACCTTCGAGCATGAGGAATAGCTTCTTGGCGAGTCCTCCCAGATAAGCCTCCAGATCATTCTTCTTTCCCGCCAACTCGCTGGCCTTGTCACTCAAAGCAATCTTGTCATTCTTCAGTCGACTGACCTCCTTGTTGGCCGCATCAAGAGCAGCTTTCAGATTGGTATTCTCCTCTTCAAGCTTGGTGATTGAGGCCAGCTTTTCTTCTGCGAGTTTGGTTTTCTATGAAGCTGCTTTCTGCGCCTCAGCGAGGTCAACATCCTTCTTCTTTAGAGAATCCCTCAGTTTATCTTCAAAATCACAGTGAGATCAGATTCAGGAATGAACAAGAAACAAAGGCAGTCGTCAAGGTTCTCACCAAACATACATTTTGCCTCCTCCTTCGCTTTCGTGAAGTTCTCCTGGACAAGCTTCAGATCAAGTTCGAGCTGGATATGCTTGTTCTCCAACTCAGTATAACGAGCTGCAAGCTCGCAAGATTTCTGCGAAGAACCAATCGACAGACGTCAAAGATAGGTCACTTCCGAGTGACTAAGGAAAAATCATAGCATTTCTAAGACTACATCCGAATCTAAACATTCGACTGTAGTCTCGGGGACTACACCCAGTGGGTGCACTCAGCGTGCCCCCACTAGTTCTATCAGCTAGAGTCGATCAGTCGACCAAAAAAGACAGAAAGGCTAACCACCAGCAGATAGCCACAAAAAAAGAGGTGTTCTTCAGACTGTAGTCGACTGCCAGCAGTCGACCACAGTCTCGGGGACTACACCCAGTGGGTGCACTTAGCATGCCCCCACCGGTCTATGATTCCATTCGACCTGATCGAGTAAAGCAAAAATATTAAGACATAAAGACCATGGTCGACTGCCAGCAGTCCACCATATCCTTGGGGACTACACCCAGTGGGTGCACTCAGCGTGCCCCCACCAATCCAGAATTTCAATCGACGCACCCAGTGGGTGTACGACAGATACTAAGATTTTCAGAAAGAAAAGTTTTCAGGTATCATATACTAACAGAACAGGCGGTGATCGACTAACCTGAACATTGCTCTGAAGAGCTGAACTGGCGTCATAAGCTGCTTGACTGGCGTCTCGGATCGCCTCACTTGCTCCATCATGACCCCCGCCTGGTGTATGGCTTCTTTAGCAGTGCTTGCTTGGTCTTCTGGGACGTGGTGGGTTGAGAAAATTGAAGGCTGATCAGCACTCGACGACGAAGGGCATGCACTCGTCAGGGGCACCGCAAAGGATACGGTAGGCCGAGTGACGTTGTCCCCCTCCACAACCAATGTCTCAGGTGCTGACACGACCTGAGCTGCCTTGCCAGCAGACACTTTCCTATTCCTCCTCTGCCTCAGTGGTTCCTCGTCATCGTCATCAGGAAGGTCAATGATGATATTAGTTGGAGCTGCAGAAAAGAGTCAAAGTTAAAGACAAAGATCCTACCGACTGAAGACGGAACTACAAAGGTCATACCAGGGTTGGAAGTGACAGCATCTTCCATTTCGTGGTCTTCAGGTCTGGTCGAGGTATCAGAAGTAGCAGCACTACAGTTTCAGAAATCAGTCGGTCAGTTAACGAATCGACCAAGAGTAAATCCATGAGAAACAAGGAGACGCAAGTTACGTCATTACCCAGAAATAGTGGGAATCGCCATCTTCATCTTCGGCAAGGCCTTCATCGGCTTTGACGGCGCCACTAGAGATTGCTTCGGCGCTTTTTCAGTCGGCACCGGAGAGGTCGTCCGAGGACGCTTGGTCGACTGAACAACAGGCGTGACTCCTTTGCCACACTCGACTGCAGGATCATGGACAAGTTTGGATCTCCTTTCGGAATGGGGAGGCGCGACTTCCTCCTCCTCTTCCTCCTCCTCTTCCTCGTCGGAGCCAGCATCTTCATCACCCTCATTGCCATCCGATTCCCAATCCTCTTGACTTTCACCTCCACTTCCTCCTCCTCAGTCTGCCAGAACCCGAAATTCGACACCTCTCAGCGACATCTCCTTGGCGAAGAACCTTGGGAATCGGATCCACGTGTGCGGCGGCATTTCCGCCCACACCACAAACTCACGCGAGCTGCCCTCGGTGTGAGTTTGCGGGCCAGCTGGCGGCATGACTTCGGCCTGTCCACTGCGACCCCGAACCGCGTGGTGGTGGGCACTATTGTCCTGTGAGCGGGCGTACAGGGGAAGGGGGAAGCCAGGCGAAGGTCGCTCGTACCAAGGTCGCGTCACTTTCCTTGGCGGAAGCGGTTCAGGCTCCTCCTAAGGGATTCTTCCCTTCTCCACTTTAGATAATCTCTTGATCGGCGCCATGGGCACTACGGCAAGATGGAGATGAAGAAGGAGTGGGCAGCAAGAAGATGGAGATAAGCAAGGGGGGCTCTGCCCCTCCCCCTCATTTATAGCAGGAGGAAGGCCAACCGCCGGCCTCCATGATCCCATGCAATGATGGTTTTTCCTGCATGCAGCAGGGACTCGTCAAGTCGAACGGTTGCCGAGGCTACATGGGGAAGCGAAGACGCCCACATTCCATCAATCTCCATGCATCTACCAAGGCCGCAGGCGGTTAGGACCCGCGGCGCTCTGCAATTGCCCTTTGGCTTTACCTCGAAGCTAAGTCCGAGCGCGCCTTGGGCCCGGGGGCTACTGTTGGTGTTCTGGGAATGGGGGTGTCGGTGTCAAAACCAGCGGATCTCGGGTAGGGGGTCTCGATCTGTGCATCTAAGGCTAATTGTAACAGGAGGCAAGGGACACGATGTTTTACCCAGGTTCGGGCCCTCTTGATGGAGGTAAAACCCTACTTCCTGCTTGATTGATATTGATGATATGAGTGTTACAAGAGCTGATCTACCATGAGATCATAGAGGCTAAACCCTAGAGCTAGCCTATGATGATTATGATTTTGCCTCTAAGGACAAAACCCTTCCGGTTTATATAGACACCGGAGAGGGCTAGGGTTTACATGGAGTCGGTTACAAAGAAGGAGATATAATATCCGGATCGCCAAGCTTGTCTTCCATGCAAAGGAGAGTCCCGACCGGACACGGGACAAAGTCTTGAGTCTTGTATCTTCACGGTCCAATAGTCTGGCCAGAGTATATAGTCCGGCTGTCCGGATACCCCCTAATCCAGGACTCCCACAGTAGCCCCTGAACCAGGCTTCAATGACGATGAGTCCGGCGCGCAGTTTTGTCTTCGGCATTGCAAGGCGGGTTCCATCTCCGAATACTCCAAAGTAATTATCGAACACTTAAACCATGTCCGGATCTTCAAGATGATCTTTACATACCACCGTAGAGAGCATAGCACTTCATAAATCTGATCTGCTGGCAATTTTTGTACGTCGTGCTCCTGCACCGTGGCCCAGCCCAACACGAACCGGTTCTACTTCGCCTGCCTCGATACACGTTGCGAGGCGGTTTTACTGGCACACCTTGCCAAAGAAGAGATCGTGCTTTAGTGCAACAATTCCTTGGTGCCGTATCGTGGATTGATGCCATGAAGAGGTCGGCGTGCATAGAGGGTGCATGGATGGCTCTTGCCCGTGTTACAGCATATTGGACAGATAAGGAGGCCACCGTCGTTGCGACCCAGAATCCGGCGGGGGGCCCGAATCCGGCTGAGCACATCTTGGAGCAGGTACCAGAAGGTGCTCGCCTAATAGAGGCTCAGTGCTCGAAGAATGTCATGTTTGAGTGACAAATCGTGTCATTGTAAAAACAGTGTTATTTTAGTTATGGAGGCTTATGTATATACTTTTCGCCCAAAATTGTTATTGTGACTCCTGTGCGACCGTTTTATATTTATGCAATTCTGAAAGATAGCAGTCGTTGGCTTCAGCGCCCACGCATATAATGCAGGGGTGTTCGCGAAAATATGCATAGTCACACATGATCCAACGTCTTGGTCCATTAAGGAGGTGATCGCACGTCGAACTAGGCAACCGGACTATATAGCTTTAACACTTTCACTTAGCCATAGGAGTTTGATGGTGGGGCTACTATGTAGCCCCTTGTACCTTTGTGTGCATCCGAATCCGGGCGCATGTGTACATGACTGGTAAATGGTCCTTCGTTAATGCAGAGGAACCCTAAAGGTTCGATGAGTCTTCGAGTGGTTGAACAGTCTCCCGCTATATCATGACAGTCAATTTTCGGCTTTCTCTACTGAGGTGCTCGTCCGGAATAACCAGGGCACAATCGCAGTAGTTCTCCTTTGGCCGCCTTAGCCGATAGGAACGAAATGTAAGGCAGCAAACCCAGGAGCCGGGCAATCCCAACATTTGACCAAAGACATGATTTGGAGCTGATGCATATAAGGCCAAACTCGTGACGCCGAACACTCCTGAAGGTATTCGGACTTTATAACATATAGTGGGCTGAGTAACGCCCTTTATTATGAACCCTGTATTCCCAGGTACGTGAATTAGTCTGTCGTGGCGAAATGCCAATAACGGCAGCATCCTCTGTGGGTGTAGAACCCATGGGATGTGTAAGCAACAAGGGACAATAAAGAAGGTTTACACAGGGGCATAATCTAAAGAGAAACCTTTGAGCGGGGCCCTGCTGCACGTTTGCGCCTTTGTCCCCGTTGTGCCGTTTCCTGGGAGGGTGTTGCACGAATGGTGTCTGTAAAAAGAAAACTCATATAGAAGAGTATGCCATAAGCGTGCGAAAAGTTGGATATCACTAATGGATAGTAAAAGTGTAAGACATTGGCCTGTTAATAAGGTCAATCCAAGAATTGGGCTTTATTAATTATCTATAGCCCCTGGTGTCCTCTATGGGATTACATGTGTGGTGCCTAGATCAGGTTGATCTGGACTGTCGGACTCGTCTAACCGTGCCTGTGGTCTTAACGACCAATCATGCTTTCTGGTATTAGAGGCCGCTTAGAGTCCGGCTGCTGGAGCCGTCGTGTATTCCTCCGCGTGTAAGGAACGCTCCGTGTTTCCGTTAACGGTGATGACGCCACGTGGACCGGGTTTAAGGTAGGTGTAGTTCGGTACTGTGTTGAAGCGGGCAAAGGCCGTTCTCCCAAGCAATGCATGATAGCCGCTTTGGAGGGGGGCGATGGTGAAGAGTAGTTCTTCGCTTCTGGAGTTGCCTCGGGAACCGAATGTTACCTCTAGTACGAGGGAGCCCCTGTAGTGGGCTTCGACGCCTGGTATCACCCCTTCAAAGATGGTGTTACTTTGGCTGATTCTGGATGGGTCTATCCCCATCCTACGGACAGTGTCCTGGTATATTAGATTAAGACTACTGCCGCCGTCCATGAGGATGTGAGTGAGATGGTATCCATTGATTATTGGGTCGAGCACCAAGGCAGCTGACCATCCGTGCCGAATACTAGTCGGGTAGTCCCTGTGATCGAAAGTGATCGGGCAGGTGACCAGTGGTAAGTTTAGGTGCGACGGGCTCTATAGCGTATGCGTCTTTGATCGCGCGTCGCGCCTTCTCGTGGGTATGTGAGTCGCGTGGATCATGTTTACTGTTTTTACCTCTGGTGGGAATTTTTTCTGTCCCTAGTGTTCGGCTCGCGAGGCTCATCCTCGTCTTCACTTGGTGTTTCCCTTCCCTTGTGTTCGACATTTAATTTGCCGGCCTGCTTGAAGACCCAGCATTCTCTGTGAGTGTGGTTTGTAGGTTTTTGGGGGTGCCATGAATTTGGCACAGTCTGTCGAGGAATTTGTTCAGGCCGGCCGGTCCCTCTTTGCTGCCTTTAAATGGCTTCTTTTGTTGACCGAGTCGAGAGCCCCTGAATCCGGCGTTGACCGTTGCGTTGTCCGGACTTTCTTCCTTGTTTTGACGTTTGTTTTTATTGCGGCGTGGCTTCCCATTGCCATCCTTGATTTTGGATGTACTTGGGTTGCTGGTGCCTTTACGGGCCAACCAGCTATCTTCGCCTGCGCAAAAGCGGGTCATAAGGCTTGTTAAGGCTGCCATTATCCTCGGCTTTTCTTGGCCGAGGTGTCTGGCGAGCCACTCATCTCGGATGCTGTGTTTGAAGGCCGCTAAGGCTTCGGCGTCCGGACAATCAACAATTTGATTCTTCTTAGTGAGGAATCTGTTCCAAAGCTTGCGGGCGGACTCTCCGGGCTGTTGAATTATGTGACTTAAACCGTCCGTGTCCGGAGGCCGGACGTAGGTCCGTTGAAAATTGGCCCTGATTTGTTCTAGTCGTACCTTGATTTTTTTCTTTCATCAATATCTTATCAAGTGGCTTCTCACCTTAATGGACGTGATGTTAGCTTTGGAATTCATTCGTTCATCCTTGTTCGAATGTTTATTGTGAAGACTATATGTTGCAATTTCTATCCGTTGATTCAACTTTTCTATCTGTCTATCAAGATGCTAACGGATGCCACCCTCTTCAGGATGGCTCTGCCAATGCGTCAGAATACGGAATGCAGCGATGGGAGTCAGGTGAACCCTCCACCTCCACCTCCGCCTCCAGAGGCATGGCAAGCTTTGATGGCAGACACAAACACCAACACTCAAATGATGATTCAGCTCATCCAGGAGCACAACCAAGGCCAAGGCAACCAAGGGAATCAAGGTCAAGGGCAGTTTAACCATCATCCTCAGTTTCCTACCCTCAACCAGTTCCTTGCAAATCAGCCGAAGTCTTTCACCTACTGTGTTGAGGCCACAGACACCGATGATTGGCTCATGGATATCAACAAGCATTTTGAATGTAGCAATGTCAGGCCTGAGGACTATGTCAAGTTCGCTTCTTTTCAGCTCAAGGACCAAGCAACTGATTGGTCCCAGCAATACAAAGATTCCAGAGGAGGTCGAGTGATTACTTGGACTGACTTCTATCGGGACTTTAAAGCTCACCACATACCTACTAGTGTTGTTGAGAGCAAGCGTGAGGAGTTCTGCAATCTCAAGCAAGGCAGCATGTCTATGTACGAATACAACAAGCAGTTTCAGAAACTTGCTTGCTTTGCTAAATAAGACGTTCCTGATGAGAAGAGTATGATTTATCAATTCAGAGGTGGCCTCTGAGAGGATCTGCAGTTAGCTCTCGTTCTTGTTGAGCCTACTCAGTTCGATCAATTCTACAACATGGCCCTCAAGCAAGAAGGTGCTCAGCTCAAGTGTGAGGCTTCTAAGAAGAGAATCAGGGATGCAGTTCAGTCTTCTTCTTCCTCACAAGTGGCAGCTAAGAAGCAGAAGTTCTACCTTCCTCCTCCTCCATTTCGTCAGCCTTACCAGCAGAAGAACTCAGGTGGTCGTGGATCTTCCCACCCACCCAACACAGGCTATCAGAACAAGTCAAGTTCTCAAGCTCCAAGGTCAAATGCTCCTTATCATCGTCCACTCTCAGAGGTGACTTGCAACAAGTGCCAGCAGAAAGGTCACTACGCGAACAAGTGCTTCAACCAAAGGCGCCTTCTGCCTCCTCCTCCTGTGAGATCTTCAAGCAATGCAGTGGTCAAGCATAATTCCAAGTTTGCAAAGGTCAACATGATGAACACAGCTCAGGAAGATGACTCTTCAGAAGTGATCATGGGTAATCTTCCTGTTAACGATTTTCCTGCAAAAGTTCTTTTTGACACTAGTGCATCACTTAGTTTCATCTCAAGACCATTTACATCTAAGCATGAGTTGTCTTTCCAAGTTTTGCCTAGACCGTTAGCAGTTGTCTCTCCAGGTAAATGCATGAACGCAAGCTACATGATTCCGGATGTTTCCATCAAGATGGGAAACTATAAATTTCTGTCTTCTCCAATTGTCCTTGGTGACTCGGATATTGATCTAATTCTCGGGATGGACTGGCTTTCTAAGCACAAAGCTCAACTTGATTGTGTTGCCAGAGAGATTCAATTGACACACTCTTTCGAGGATGTGATCATCTATGCCGCTTGTGACGAAACCATTCGGTTGTTTTATCTCAATGAGAAGGGCGAGTTGGATGCTATTTCTCAAATTCCAGCCGTTTGTGAGTACCAAGATGTCTTTCCAGAAGAACTTCTGGGTATGCCTCCTCACCGGCCAGTCGAATTCTTTATCGATCTTGAGCCTGGCACTGAACCCGTTTGCAAGCGTCCTTACAAGCTTGGACCTAAAGAGCTGAAGGAATTGAAGAAACAGCTCGATGAACAAGAGTGTCTGGGTTTGATCAGACCGATTTCATCTCCATGGGGTTGTGGAGTTCTTTTTTGTCCAGAAGAAGGATGGCATGGACCGAATGTGCGTCGATTACCGTCCATTGAACAAGAAGACAATCAAGAACAAGTATCCACTTCCCAACATGAATGAGCTATTCGAGCAACTCAAAGGTGCTAAAGTATTCTCCAAGCTTGACCTCCGTATGGGTTATCATCAGATTCACATTCATGAACAAGATATTCCCAAGACAGCATTCAGAACTAGTTTTGGTTCTTATGAATGTACTGTCATGTCTTTCTGCCTTGTCAATGCTCCTCCAACGTTCTCTCGCATGATGAACTTCATCTTCAACCCCTACACCAATGAATTCGTCTTGGTGTATCTCGATGATATCTTGGTTTTCTCCAAGAATAAGAAGGATCATGCCAAACATTTGCGATTGGTGCTCGACAAGCTCAGAGAGTATCATTCTATGCCAAGTTTTCCAAATGTGAGTTCTGGCTTGATGAAGTTCTTTATCTTGGTCACATCATCTCCGCCAAGGGCATCGCTATTAATCCCGAGAAGGTGTCTGCAATTGTGAATTGGGGACCTCCTCAGAATGTCAAGCAGCTCCGCAGTTTTCTTGGTCTTGCAACCTATTGCTGAAGATTCGTTGAGAATTTCTCAAAGATTGCAAAGCCTGTTTCCAACCTCCTCCAGAAGCATGTCAATTATGTCTGGACGCCTGAGTGTGATGTTGCTTTCAACATCCTCAAACAGAAGCTAGTCACAACTCCTATCTTGACTCCTCCTGACGAATCCAAGCCATTCGAAGTTTTCTGTGATGCTTCTCTTCAAGGTCTCGGTGCTGTGTTAATGCAAGAGAAGAAAGTTGTGGCCTATACCTCTCGTCAGTTGAAGCCCAATGAAAAGAACTACCCCACTCACGATCTTGAGTTGGCGGCAGTTGTCCATGCATTAATAACTTGGAGACATCTCTTGTTGGGAAGGAAAGTGGACATATTCACCGATCACAAGAGCCTCAAGTATATCTTCACTCAACCCAACCTCAACCTCAGGCAAACTCGATGGGTCTAAATGATTCAAGAGTAGAATCCAAGTATTGAATATACTCCTGGCAAGGCGAATGTGATTGCAGATGCTCTGAGCAGAAAGGCTTATTGCAACAGCTTAATTCTCAAGCCCTTCCAACCAGACCTTTGTGAAGCTTTTGGCAAACTGAATCTTTAAGTTGTTCCTCAAGGCTTTCTTGCCAACCTCATAGTCTCTCCTACTTTGGAAGATCAAATTCGTGAGGCACAACTCCTGGATACCATGGTGGAAAAGGTGAAACGTGGTATCGACAAGGGCATTTCCAAATACAAGTGCTTCCACATTGATGACAAAGATACTCTTTTCTTTGAGGATCAAATTGTGGTTCCTAAAGGCGATATGAGAAAAGTCATTATGAACGAGGCACACAATTCCCTTCTATCCATTCTTCCTGGAAGTACGAAGATGTACCATGACCTCAAGTAGTCGTATTGGTGGACTCGAATGAAGCGAGAAATTAATCAATTCGTGAATGAATGTGACGTCTGCAGAAGGGTGAAAGTAGAACCACAACGACCAGCTGGTGTCCTCCAACCTCTTTATATTCCAGAATGGAAGTTTGATCATATCGAGATGGACTTCGTGACTGGATTTCCTAAGTCCAAGCATGGAAATGATGCTATCTTCGTTGTCATTGACAAGCTTACTAAAGTGGCTCATTTCCTTCCTATCAAAGAATCTATCACAGCAGCTCAGTTGGCAGAGCTATACACCTCCAGGATTGTCTCCTTGCACGGCATTCCACAATTGATTTCTTCAGATCGTGGAAGCATTTTCACCTCTAAGTTCTGGGACTCCTTTCAGAAGGCCATGGGCACCAACATTCGCTTCAGCACAACTTTCCATCCTCAAACAAGTAGCCAAGTCGAGCGAGTCAATCAAATCCTCGAAGACAAGCTCAGGGCTTGTGTCATCTCTTTCGGTATGAAGTGGGAAGATTGTCTTCCATATGCCGAGTTCTCCTACAACAACAACCTCCAAGCGAGTTCGGGCAAGGCCCCATTCAAAATTCTCTATGGCAGAAAGTGTCGTACTCCTCTCAATTGGTCCGAGATAGGTGAACGCCAACTTCTTGGCAATGACTTGATCACAGAAGCAGAAGAAATGTGCAAAGTCATTCGTGAGAATCTCAAAGCCACGCAATCGCGCCAGAAGAGCTATTATGATGACAAGCACCGTGATGTGGCTTTTGAAATCGGAGACCATGTCAACCTCTGCGTCTCTCGAATGAGAGGCACTCGTCTCTTCGGTATCAAAGGGAAGCTTGCCCCTAGATACGTGGGTCCTTTCAAGATCATTGGCAAAAGAGGCAACTTTGCCTATCAACTTGAGCTTCCGTCCAACTTCATGAATGTGCATGATGTGCTTCACGTGTCACAGCTTCGCAAGTGCTTCAAGACTCCTGAGCGCACTATCAACTTTGAAGAAATTGACCTCCAAGAAGACCTCTCTTATCATGAGCACCCCATTGCTATTCTTGAAGAAACTGAGCGCAAGACTCGCAACAAGTCAATCAAATTCCTGAAAGTGAAGTGGTCACACCATTCCGACCGAGAAGCCACCTGGGAGCGCGAGGATCACCTCCATTCCAAATATCCGGAGTTCTTTCAGTCCTAGATCTCGGGACGAGATCCTCTTGTAGTGGTGGAGTGTTGTAACACCCCGGATGTAACTTTCCAGATTTGTAACTCCATCTCTTGCCATTTTCGGCTATGTGTTATAATATTCCCTCCGTGGTTGGGTTTTTGTATTTCGTTTTGCATTTCGTTCATGTCATGCATTTCATATCATGTCATCATGTGCATCTCATTTGCATACGTGGTCGTCTCATGCATCCGAGCATTTTTCTCGTTGTCCGTTTTGCAATCCGACACTCCCACATGCACTGGCACACCCCCTCTTGTCTCTTTTTGTGAGCGGGTGTTAAATGTTCTAGGAATGGACCGAGTCTTGCCAAGTGGCCTTGGTACACCACCGGTAGACCACCTGTCAAGTTTCGTTCCATTTGGAGGTCGTTTGATGCTCCAACGATTAACCGGGTAACCACAAAGGCCTTTTGAGTGTTGCAGCCCAACACCCTCCAAAACTGCCCAATAACCCATCTAAGTCACTTCCATGCTCTCCGTCGTCGGATCACGATCGTGTGGGCGAAAACTACACCCCATTTGGAGTCTCATAGCTCCCTCTACCTATAAATAAGTGATTCCCCCCAAATTTTCGCGCAGTCCAACCCTAGCCCCGCTCCTCTAGCGCCACCGGACACGTCCGCGTCCGCCGGATGCGTCCGCCTCCGCCGCCCGACCACTCGCAGCACGCCACGTGGCACCGCCTCCCACGCCGCCGGCCCGTCCGGGCCCGAGGCCGGCCCCCACGGCCCGTCTCCCGCCGCCGCCGCCCGCGGGCGACCGCGCTCGAGCGCCCCGAGCCTCCGCCGCCTGGCCGCCTCCCCGCCACCACTCCGGCCGCCGCCCGCCGCCCCGGTCGCCGCCCAGCCCCGCCACCGCCGCCGCCAGCGCTGGATCCGGCCAGATCCGGCCGGCCCCATCTCCCCGGCTTCCTCTCCGGCCTCCTCCCTCCTCTCCGGCAGCTTCTCCGGCGACCCAACTCAGGCCATCCTCGGTTCGTCTGCCACGAAGAACCCTAGATCTGGAATTCGCGAGGTGAAATACCACAAAGTCCCGGAGCTCCCTGTTATTTTCATGCCTTGTTCATAACATCATAACTTCATGCTCGATGCTCCGATTTGCGCATGTAATATATCAAAATGTTCCTCATGAGATGCTATTCATTTTGTTACCTTATGCCATGTTTGTTTGCGTTCATGTTGATGCCTAAATCATCGTTGCAAAAGTTTTATATGATGTTTACTACTGTCTGTTAACAGAACTTGATGCTGTCATTTTTGTTGCATTTTATGTGTGCATCTTATGAGCATCAGCTCTACATGTGTTTTGAACTATGCCATGCCTTATTAACAGAGGTTCTTGCCATGTATTTTTTGATTTATGTGGTGACTAGAACAAGCATGCAAACTAGGCTTCATGATGTTCCTGATTTCAGTCCCTGTTCTGCTGTTATTTTGGTGCCATGTAAACTTGATGCTACAGAGAGATCCATGCTTATTTTGAGATAGTTCGGTAAGGATGTTTTGAACATATGGTTATGCTATATCCATCCATGCCCCCGTTTGCAATTATGGAGTAATCTAGCATGTCATTTTCTTGCTCTACTTTTGCTATAAAATGTTCCTGGTAGATTGTTTACATGTTATTCAATTTTGCCAAGGTTGTTGTAGTTGATCCTTGCATGCTATGAGCTTGTTCTTGCCATGGATAGTTTCACAAGCATGTCTTATTACTGTTTCTATGCTTATCTTGCCATGCAATGACTTGTGGTGAGTGAATCGAGCTCGCACAGATGCCTTCATAATTCTGTTTGTCATGCTCTATTTTTCTGCAATTTCTGAATCTGTTAACGAAACTTGCTATGTTTACATGGGTGCCATCATATCTTCTGATCTTTTTTGGCTCATGATCAGTAAGGGACTTTTGTTCTATGCATCTAGTAGTATCATGCCGTGCCTTAAGTTTCTATGATGTGTTCCTGTAGCATGATGTTTGCTTGCCCTAAACATTGCTTCTGGATGATGTTTCTGCCATGTTCAGTATTTTCACAAAGTCCGAGAAGTTGATATCTTTTGCACTATTGCCATGCTTGTTTGAACCTGTTATTTTGTGAATTAGCCGTAGCTCAGTGTTCATCTTTTGTCAAGACTCTCTTGTAGATCACTGCCATAGGCTTTGTTGCTACTTTGGGGTGATGTAGCATAGTTTCTTGTTGCATGCTAAGTAGCATCGTGCTGTTAATCGCAGAATTGTGTCATTCTTGTTTTGCTTGCCATTTGCAAACCGTGCATCCATTTCCGGTGATCTTTATATCGATTTCAACCGAAATCATCTCATCTTTCCAGCGGCATACTTGGTTTGCCAAGTTGATGCTTTGTTCGTCATTTTTCCTTCTGGAGCCCGCATATGCATTGCATATCACATCTCGCATATCATGCCATGTATTGCATCATGTTGCTTGTGCATTGCACCGTGATTGATTGTGGTTCCATTGCTTGTGTTCTTGCTTTGGGTAGAGCCGGGAGACGAGTACGTGAATGAGGAACCTATTGAGTACGCTAATGAGGATCAAGCTTTCGACAACCCTGAGAACTTTGCAGGCAAGATGACCATACCTTCGATATCACTTCTATCTTTGCTTTGCTAGTTGTTTGCTCTATCGCTATGTTTTGCGCTACCTACCACTTGTTTATCATGCCTCCCATATTGCCATGTCAAGCCTCTAACCATCCTTTCCTACCTACCACTTGCTTTTGCTCAACCCCTCTTATAGCGTTGCTAGTTGCAGGTGAAGATGAAGTTTGTTCCTTGTTGGAACATGGATGTTTTGGGGATATCACAATATCTCTTGTTTAATTAATGCACCTATATACTTGGTAAAGGGTGGAAGGCTCGGCCTTATGCCTGGTGTTTTGTTCCACTCTTGCCACCCTAGTTTCCATCATACCGGTGTTATTTTCCTTGATTTTGCATTCCTTACGCGGTTGGGTGATTTATGGGACCCCCTTGACAGTTTGCTTTGAATAAAACTCCTCCAGCAAGGCCCAACCTTGGTTTTACCATTTTCCACCTAAGCCTTTTTCCCTTGGGTTTTCGCGAGCCCGAGGGTCATCTTTATTTTAAACCCCGGGGCCAGTGCCTCTGAGTGTTGGTCCAACCTGTCAGCCGCGGGTGGTCACCAGGGGCAACTCTGGGCTGGCCTATCGGAAGTTTGGACAATCCGGTGTGCCCTGAGAACGAGATATGTGCAGCTCCTATCGGGATTTGTCGGTACATTCGGGCGGCTTTGCTGGTCTTGTTTTACCATTGTCGAAATGTTGTGTAAACCGGGATTTCGAGATTGATCGGGTCTTCCTGGGAGAAGGTATATCCTTCGTTGACCGTGAGAGCTTGTGATGAGCTAAGTTGGGACACCCCTGCAGGATATTATCTTTCGAAAGCCGTGCCCGCAGTTATGTGGTAGACAGGAATTTTTTAACGTCCGGTTATAGAGAACTTGACACTTGACTTCATTAAAATGCATCAACCGCGTGTGTAGCCATGATGGTCTCTTTTCGGCGGAGTCCGGGAAGGGAACACGGTTTGGGTTATGTATGAACGTAAGTAGTTTCAGGATCACTTCTAGCTTCTCGACCGATGCGTTGCTTCTCTTCTTGCTCTTACTTGCGTATGCTAGCCACCATATATGCTTAGTGCTTGTTGCAGCTCCACCACCTTACCCCTTTCCTACCCATGAGCTTAAATAGTCTTGAGCTCGCGGGTGTGAGATTGTTGAGTCCTCGTGACTCACAGATTCTACCAAAACAGATGCAGGTGCCGAGGATACCAGTGCAAGTGGCGCAACCGAGCTCAAGTGGGAGTTTGATGAGGACCTTGGTCGTTACTATGTTTCGTTTCCTGATGATCAGTAGTGGAGCCCAGTTGGGACGATCGGGGATCTAGCACTTGGGGTTATCTTCTTTTCATTTGGATTTGACCGTACTCGGTCTATGAGTGTATTTTGTATGATGTATGATTTTGTTTATGTATTGTGTGAAGTGGAGATTGTAAGCCAACTCTCTTTATCCCATTCTTGTTCAGTACATGGGATTGTGTGAAGATGACCCTTCTTGCGACAAAACCTACAATGCGGTTATTCCTCTAAGTCGTGCCTCGACACGTGAGATATATCCCCGCATCGTGGGCGTTACACCGTAAGCCTTCTGTGGAGGTTATCTCGTTCAAAGCGTGTTTCCGGGATGATGAATGCATCGTCATCCGGACTGTGCTCGTCCCGGGGCGGTTTGATGAGTTCGTCCCTCGGGATCATTGTGATTGGGTGTCTGCTCCAAGATGTGTTTGGCGTGACCTGGCTCATCCTGCTCCATTGCTGGGTCCATATGATCGTTGTTGCCTTCGGAGTTGACTGGGGTGTCGATCTTTCTAGTGTTGTTATCGCTATTTTTACTGTTGCTAGACTTGGAGCGGCGTCTGCACCGTCATTTGGCTTTTGTCCGGGGGTTTATCCTCCGGTTTGTCGTCGTCCTCCTCCTTAGGCGTATCCACCATGTATATATCATATGACGAGGTGGCAGTCTAGTGCCCCATTGGTTCTGAATCGTCTCCTGCACCGACGTGCATACCGTTGGTATCATCAAAGTCGAAGTCAAGCATGTCTGATACATCATCGAAAGTGTCTATGAGGTGGGTGGTGGGTGGGCAACGGATTTCTTTGTCGCCTTCTTCCCCCTTGAGCCGGACATAGCTCAGCCGAGAGTCTCCTAACAAAGAGAGAGACTTTAATGAGTTCAGTATGTCACCAAAGGGCGAGTACTAGAAGATATCCGCAGCGGTAAACTCCATTATCGGAGCCCATCCAGATTCGGCGGGCTCGGGGGTGCGCGGACTGGAACCTACAGCCGAACAGGAGTCCGGGAGTCCGGTGACGCAGGCTTCCTTGGGGGTGAAGCCTGTGTTCAGCTCTACCGCCGATTGGTGTGCGGCCTCCGGGGTGGGATCCATCCACCCGTCCTTGGGCGGCGCAATCTGCCTCGGATTTAAGTCCGGGGCTCCTGTAGGGGTGATATCACGAGCATTTTTCGATAGTAGGTCTAAGCCGTGCTCATCGTGACTGTCCGGCGCTCCTGGCTCAGGCCCGAATCCGTTGAAGATCAACTCTCCGCGGATATCGGTCGTGCAGTTCAGGTTTCCAAACCTGACCTGGTGGCCAGGGGCGTAGCTGTCGATCTGCTCCAGATGGCCAAGCGAATTGGCCCGCAGTGCGAAGCCGCCGAACACGAAGATCTGTCTGGGGAGAAAAGTCTCACCCTGGACCGTGTTTTTGATGATTGAAGGAGCCATCAAGCCTTGAAGTGACGACACAGAGGAACTCTCAATGAAAGCATCAATGTTGGTGTCAAAACCGACGGATCTCGTGTAGGGGGTCCCAATCTGTGCGTCTAAGGCTAATGGTAACAGGAGGCAAGGGACACGATGTTTTACCCAGGTTCGGGCCCTCTTGATGGAGGTAAAACCCTACTTCCTGCTTGATTGATATTGATGATATGAGTGTTACAAGAGTTGATCTACCACGAGATCGTAGAGACTAAACCCTAGAAGCTAGCCTATGATGATTATGATTCTGCCTCTAAGGACTAAACCCTTTCGGTTTATATAGACACCGGAGAGGGCTAGGGTTTACAGGGAGTCGGTTACAAAGAAGGAAATATAATATCTGGATCGCCAAGCTTGTCTTCCACGCAAAGGAGAGTCCCATTCGGACATGGGACGAAGTCTTGAGTCTTGTATCTTCACGGTCCAACAGTCCGGCCAGAGTATATAGTCTGGCTGTCCGGATACCCCCTAATCAATGACTCCCTCAGGGGTACCCAGACTTGCCTGCCTGTGGCCCATGGCGTGGCTCCATCAATGTCATAGTACGGCCTAGCTTTGACATCGACAACTCAAGACCCTTGCGAGGGGCCAAGCCTCGCGAGGCGGATGACACCAAGACCTCCGAAAGGAGCAGCCTCCTCGGGCTGGCTCCTGAGGAGCGGAGATTTCCATGCAAGCCTCACCTCATGAGGTTCGGGTGACGTGAGCCATGATGACCAAGGCCAGGCGGGTGCCAGCGGGCACAATGTACCAGTTTCCTCTTTGGTGCTAAGGAGGCAAGCACAGGCGCGAAGTCCCAAGGAATCAGCCAAATGTTTCCATTTCCGTGCAACAAGACCAAGACCGCCAGGACGGCAAGGTGGAGGTCATCACTTAGCCCACCGCGGCGTCACGGCCAGAGGCTTTTGTAGGCAAAGACTACTTTCGTCAGGATAAGGTGTACTAGTTGTCTCCCTTTGAATTTGGCCGTTGTGGGATCCCTTCCTGCCTTCATTTGGGAAGAGGACCAAGGCCACTATAAATAGGACCTAGCCATCACCATAGAGGAGGATTGGATCCACTCCACCATGACCAGCTCACCAGCTCCCTTGAGCTCAAGAACACACCTCCTGAGTTGGTTCTCCACTGTAACAGTTCATCCTCAGCCCCTTGAGGCCAATCCACCACAAAGTAGGAGTAGGGTTTTACACTGCAAGGTGGCCCGAACCTGGGTAAAACTATTGTGTCCCCTTTCCCTTGAGTTCGACAAGCTAGGCTGCGAGATTGGCGAGTAGGCAGACTGGGGAGGTTGAGTTCTTCGCACGCACCCCAGAGATCGAACCTCTCAAGGGTTTGCGGAACCCAAAATCTGACAAATACCTTCAGATCAAACTTCTTGTCTATATATCTTCAACAGATGTAGCTTTTTATTCTCTGCAACGTAGATATGCTTCGGTGAAGTTCCTCGAACTCGGCACTAGAGACAACATTCTCTTCGGTTTCCGTATGGACTATTTCTCTATGTATTCACTAGCAAACAAATTAGTCCATACCGGTTTCTGTGAACAACCTCCAAAACATAGGTAGGCAAATATTGCACCAACACCCGTGCACTCGGACACGTTAAACACCCGACTGAAGTCACCTTCAGGATTGCTATGAGATTAGCTTGACATCCCTCTATGGGTTAACTTGGCCCTTCGACTAGGCTCCAAGGTGCATGCATCGTAAACTTGGACTCCAGTGATGACCTGCGCTAGCATTCCCGTGCGATAAGGAATGGCATCTCCCCAGAGAGTCAGACCACGCGCTGGCGTCGTAACTCGGGTTTTATGGCATGCCAACACTCGGACCTCAAGTCTATCTATCCCGAGAGACATATGAATGCCACCAAGTTTTTTTCGGTGATCAACAACTTCTGATCACTCGGAAAACCTTTTAATCCAGAATATGTTATATTTTCATCCAAGACGTGGCAGATTACTATTCGGAGACATATTCTGAGTGCCCCTGAAGCACTCGGACCGAACCCAAAAACACAATCTGCTTGTCCTGTGAAACCTCAACCGATTTGGGGGCTAATGATGAGGTCACCTACTACAGGTATGGTCAAGGACCTGACATCTAAGGCCCACCTAGGCCCCCACACCCTCATTGGTAGGTGATGCTGGGCTAACCCAGTGTAGTATGATCTTTCACGATTGGAGGGATTCCCACGATGAACACGAAGAACACGAGGGGGGAAACACTAGAGGGATGAGAGGAAACACCCAAGAACAAGTCCAATCACACATCCGCTAGACTAACAAACACATAGATCCACAAGATACAAGAACAACAAAGGGAAGATACAAGGTAAAGTTCATCTCCAAGAGGAGGCCTTGAATCCTTGACGGATCTTTCCACGAGGGGCCTCGATGATATCCCGCAGGATCTTCTCACATGGAGGTCTTGAACTCCATGGTAGTGGTAGTCTCTCTCTCTCTCTCTCAAGAGTGGAGTGGTAGGAGCAAAGCTCCCCTAAGAATGAGCTACCATATTTTCTCTCCCTAGAAAGGAGGTGGAGGTGGTCTATTTATAGTCCAAGCCACGAAGGAGTAAGTAGGAGAGAGATACAAGGCCAAAGGCCCAGCTGCGCATAGGTAGTGTCGGACGTCCGGTCGCTCGCGAGGGTCCGGACGTCCAGTGGGCGTCGTACTTTCAATGATTCTTCTTTGTAAAGGAGACACCGGATATCCGGTGGGCGTCGAACGTCCGGTGACTAGGACTTGTCGGACGTCCGGTGGGCGTCGGTCGTCCGGACGATGTATCACGCATTAGCTGTAGTTCTTCTCGCCATCTGGCATGAGTCAGGTACCGGATGTCCGGTGTCATCCGGGCGTCTGGTGGTTGTAGCTTGTAGCCGCTCCGTTTCTTCCGTCTTCTCTTCCACGCTTCCCCCGCGGATGGTGTAGGTGTTACTTGGCGCTTGCACTCCTCGTCATCGTCCGTTAAGTTCCGGCAATACCTATGCATGAACATGAGAGGAATGTCAAGTAGTATACCATTGAAGGGGTCAAGTGAACATGTGTAAAGGAGATGATTCACCTTTATGTATGTGAAGTAGTGGTCGCATGTGTCACTTGCCAAACAGGCTCTTGACATGGTGATG